>NC_057796.1:115379697-115512197 GCF_018294505.1 Triticum aestivum
CGGTGGAGCGGGGTAGAGGGTGCGGGGGGTGCTCGGCGGCGAGGGGGACCGGATCTGGCAAGGTGGGATAGCGATCGAGATGGAGGGGGATCGAGATCAAGTGTCCATGAAATATACACTAATGGCGCACCAGGGAACAATGCGCCATTACTAGTTAAACTAGTAATGGCGCACTGTTCCCTGGTGCGCCATTAGTAGTTTTGCAAAAAATAAAAAATATAGTAGTGGCGCACTATGTGGCTGGTGCGCCATTACTAGTTAGAACTAGTAATGGCGCACGGTGCCCTGGTGCGCCATTAGTATGTTTGGAAAAAAAATTTGTTACTAATGGTGCACCGTGTCTGTGGTGCGCCATTAGTGTCTTTCACACTAGCGCACCAGCACATGGTGCGCCACTGCTATATAGTAGTGGCGCACCACATGTCTGGTGCGCCATTAGTGGCCATTCCATCTATAGCCCTTTTCCTAGTAGTGCTTGGGGCAAGCCTTGTTAAGGTCCTTGAAATCGACACATAGGCACCAGGATTTGTCCTTCTTTGGTACCATTACCAAGTTTGCTAGCCAGTCCGGATGTTTTATTTCTCTAATGAATCCGGCTTCGAGTAACTTGGCTAGCTCCTCTCCCATGGCTTGTCGCTTAGGCTCCAAGAAACGCCGAAGAGTCTGCTTGACCGGCTTGTATCCCTTTAGAATGTTTAGGCTATGCTCGGCCAGCCTGCGTGGGATTCCTGGCATGTCTGAAGGATGCCAGGCGAAGATGTCCCAATTCTCGCGCAAGAACTCCCGCAGTGCGGCGTCCGTTGTGGGGTTCAGCTGTGCCCCGATGGATGCTGTTTTTCTAGGGTCCGTTGGGTGGACCTGGAATTTGACTATTTCGTCCGCTGGTTTAAAAGAGGTGGACTTGGGTCTTTTGTCGAGTATCACGTCGTCCCTGTCCACTGTGGAGTGCAACGTAGTTAGTTCTTCGGCCGCGAGGGCTTCGGATAACGCCTCGAGGGCCAGTGCGGCAGTTTTATTTTCGGCGCGGAGTGCTATGTCCGGATCACTAGCTAGAGTGATGATTCCATTGGGCCCAGGCATCTTGAGCTTCATGTACCCGTAATGGGGTATAGCTTGGAAGATCGTGAATGCCTCCCGCCCTAAAAGGGTGTGGTATCTGCTACTGAACGGGGCCACTTGGAATGTGATTTCTTCGGACCTATAATTCTACGGTGTACCGAATACCACATCTAGTGTGATTTTTTCCCCACATCGTGCCTCCCGACTAGGGATGATTCCTCTGAAGGTCGTGCTGCTTTGCTCAATGCGGCTCTTGTCTATTTCCATTTTGCTAAGAGTCTCCTTGTAGATGAGGTTTAATCCGCCGCCACCGTCCATGAGTACTTTAGTAAGCCGTAAGCCGTCTACAATTGGACTAAGGACCAAAGCGGCTGGTGCTCGGGCTGTTCGGAATTGAGGTTCGTCACTGGCATTAAAGGTTATGGCCGTATCGTTCCATGGATTTATTGCTGCAACGTGGCAGACTTCAGCGAGGCCACGGAGTGCTCGCTTGCGCCTATTATTTGAGGTGAAAGTCTCGAAGATTGTCAATACTGTATTGTTATTTTCCACGAGATGGTGCTCTGTGGTATTGCTGATGAGGAGATCCTCGCCGCTCTTGGCCACCTGCCGGAGTATCCAACATGCTCTAAGGATGTGTGCTGGCATGGTATCCGGTGTAGTGTGAATTTTGCATGGCCCATTGAGCCATCCCTCCAATACGGTTCCACGCCCTGTAGTGGGCTTTGGTTTCTTTGTAATTGGATCAGGTGACTTGCGAGAGTACACCCTTTTAGTTCGGGCGGGGGGTTTAGTGAGAGCCGGAGGATCCCAGAATTTGTTTGGGTTTTCCAGGCGCTTTCCATCGCACAGTACTTCTGTACTATGGCCGCCAAGTCAACAAATTGTGCTATGTCACGGCGACTTATGGCGTTGAGGATTCCCTTGTCCGTGCAATTTTTGCAAAAGGATGAAATTGCGTCTTCCTCGCGACAGTCCTTAACCTTGCTCATTACAAGGAGGAATCTGGCCCAATAGTGATGTACTGTCTCTTGGGGCTCTTGTCTAATGTGGGAAAGATCACTTATGTCTGGGTGGCTGGGTAGATTTAGGTCCAAACCCTAACCCGATCTAAGACCCAGGGGCAGAGGAGTTTCCGAGCTTGGCAGTTCGGACTCCGGGATGTTGCCCAATAGGTCTGGCCCGCTGTGTGATTCTAGGTTCGAAGCTTGGGCCATGTCCTCCCGTAGACGGGTACCCGGCTCAGAGAGATCGGGAATCCGGACATAGTTTGTCCTCAAAATAGAGGAAGAATTGCTGCATTGCTCCTCCACCACCGCTATCTGATGGGTGACCGGCGGAGAGTTAATCTCCCTTTGGTCAGGTTTAAGCCCGATCCGATCATAGTCCATAGCGACTCCCAGGGCGGCGATGTGATCCAAGAGCTCGTTCAAAGAAGAGAGCTCCATTGGATCCATCTGCTCGGTGAATCACGGGCCCACGTGGAGGCTGTTTTTGATGACCCGAGAAGTCATCGTCGGCGCAACGGCCGAACGAGCGGTCATGACGAAGCCGCCTAATCGGAGAGTTTGGCCTACATCCAGGGCTCCCCCAGAGGTAATGTTGTCCTTGACAACAAGACGAGCCATCAAGCCTTATCGTGACGGCACAGTGGAACTCTCAATGAAAGCACCAATGTCGGTGTCAAAACCGGCAGATCTCGGGTAGGGGGTCCCAAACTGTGCGTCTAAGGCTAATGGTAACAGGAGGCGAGGGACACAATGTTTACCCAGGTTCGGGCCCTCTCGATGGAGGTAATACCCTACTTCCTGCTTGATTGATCTTGATGATATGAGTATTACAAGAGTTGATCTACCACGAGATCGTAGAGGCTAAACCCTAGAAGCTAGCCTATGATTATGATTGTTCACCTCCTACGGACTAAACCCTCCGGTTTATATAGACACCGGAGGGGGCTAGGGTTACACAGAGTCGGTTACAAGGGAGGAGATCTACATATCCGAATTGCCAAGCTTGCCTTCCACACAAGGGAGAGTCCCACCCGGACACGGGACGAAGTCTTCAATCTTGTATCTTCATAGTCCAACAGTCCGGCCAAAGTATATAGTCTGGCTGTCTGAGGACCCCCCTAATCCAGGACTCCCTCACCCATATCTGCTCAAATCATCTGTGAAGGTTAGAAAATAACGATACCCACCGCGAGCCTCAACTCTCATCAGACCGCTTACATCGATATGTATTATTTCCAATAAGTCAGTGGCTCGCTCCATTGTTCCAAAGAACGGAGTCTTAGTCATCTTGCCCATGAGGCATGGCTTGCAAGCATCAAGTGATTCCAAAAGTCCATCTACATGGAGTTTCTTTCATGCGCTTTACACCAATATGACCTAAACGGCAGTGCCACAAATATGTTGCACTATCATTATCAACTTTGCATCTTTTGGCATCAATACTATGAATATGTATATCACCACGATCGAGATTCAACAAAAATAGACCACTCTTCAAGGGTGCATGACCATAAAAGATATTACTCATATAAATAGAACAACCATTATTCTCTGATTTAAATGAATAACCGTCTCGCATTAAACAAGATCTAGATATAATGTTCATGCTCAACGCTGGCACCAAATAACAATTATTCAGGTCTAAAACTAATCTCGAAGGTAGATGTAGAGGTAGCGTGCTGACGGCGATCACATCGACCTTGGAACCATTCCCGACGCGCATCGTCACCTCGTCCTTAGCCAATCTTCGTTTAATCTGTAGCCCCTGTTTCGAGTTACAAATATGAGCAACCGAACCGGTATCAAATACCCAGGCACTACTATGAGCATTAGTAAGGTACACATCAATAACATGTATATCAAATATACCTTTGTTCACTTTGCCATCCTTCTTATCCGCCAAATACTTGGGGCAGTTCCACTTCTAGTGACCAATCCCTTTGTAGTAGAAGCACTCAGTTTCAGGCTTAGGTTCAGACTTTGGCTTCTTCCTGGGAGTGGCAACTTGCTTGCCATTCTTCTTGAAGCTCCCCGTCTTTCCTTTTCCTTTTTTCTTGAAACTAGTGGTCTTGTTAACCATCAACACTTGATGCTCCTTCTTGATTTCTACCTCCGCAGCTTCGAGCATAGAGAAGAGCTCCGGAATTGTCTTATCCATCCCTTGCATATTATAGTTCATCACGAAGCCTTTGTAGCTTGGTGGCAGTGATTGAAGAAATCTGTCAATAACACTATCATCTGGAAGATTTACTCCCATCTGAGTCAAGTGGCTATGATACCCAGACATTTTGAGTATGTGTTCACTGACAGAACTGTTCTCCTCCGTCTTGCAGCTATAGAACTTGTTGGAGACTTCATATCTCTCAACTCGGGCATTTGCTTGAAATATTAACTTCAACTCCTGGAACATCTCATATGGTCCATGACGTTTGAAACGTCTTTGAAGTCCCGGTTCTAAGTTGTAAAGCATGGCACATTGAACTATCGAGTAGTCATCAGCACGCGACTGCCAGGCGTTCACAACGTCTGAAGTTGCTGGAGGGGTGGTACACCTAGCGGTGCATCAAGGACATAATTTTTCTATGCAACAATGAGGATAATCCTCAAGTTACGGACCCAGTCCGTGTAGTTGCTACCATCATCTTTCAACTTAGCTTTCTCTAGGAACGCATTAAGATTCAAGGGAACGGTAGCACGGGCCATGAAGGAAATGTGCCATAGAGGCAATAATAAAGTTGTTATTTATATTTCCTTATATCATGATAAATGTTTATTATTCATGCTAGAATTGTATTAACCGGAAACTTAGTACATGTGTGAATACATAGACAAACAGAGTGTCCCTAGTATGCCCCTACTTGACTAGCTCGCTAATCAAAGATGGTTAAGTTTCTTGACCATAGACATGTGTTGTCATTTGATGAACGGGATTACATCATTAGAGAATGATGTGATGGACAAGACCCATCCGTTAGCTTAGCACAAATGATCGTTTAGTTTTATTGCTATTACTTTCATCATGACTTATACATGTTACTCTGACTATGAGATTATGCAACTCCCGAATACCGGAGGAACACCTTGTGTGCTATCAAACATCACAACGTAACTGGGTGATTATAAAGATGCTCTACAAGTGTCTCCGATGGTGTTTGTTCAGTTGGCATAGATCGAGATTAGGATTTGTCACTCCGTGTATCGGAGAGGTATCTCTGGGCCCTCTCGGTAATGCTCATCACTATAAGACTTGCAAGCAATGTGACTAATGAGTTAGTTGCGGGATGATGAATTACGGAACGAGTAAAGAGACTTTCCGGTAACGAGATTGAACTAGGTATGGTGATACCGACGATCGAATCTCGGGCAAGTAACATACCGATGACAAAGGGGACAACATATGTTGTTATGCAGTTTGACCGATAAAGATCTTCATAGAATATGTAGGAGCCAATATGAGCATCCAGGTTCCGCTATTGGTTATTGACCGGAGATGTGTCTCGGTCATGTCTACATAGTTCTCGAACCCGTAGGGTCCGCACGCTTAACGTTCGATGACGATTTATATTATGAGTTATGTGATTTGATTTACCGAAGATTGTTCGGAGTCCCGGATGAGATCACGGATATGACGAGGAGTCTCGAAATGGTCGAGAGGTAAAGATTCATATATTGGAAGGTTGCATTCGGACATCGGAATGGTTCCGAGTGATTCGGGTATTTTTCCGGAGTACCGGGAGGTTACCGGAACCCCCCGGGGGAACATTGGGCCTACATGGGCCATAGGGAAGAGGGGAGGCAGCCCACAAGGGGCAGCCGCGCCCCCTCCCTATAGGGAGTCCGAATTGGACTAGGGAGAGGGCGCCCCCCCTTTCCTTCTCCTCCTCCTCTCCCTTCCCTCTTTCCCCCTCTCTGAAAAAGGAAAGGGAGTCCAACTAGGATTGGGAGTCCTAGTTGGACTCCCCTTTATGGCGCGCCCCCTAGGCCGTCCGCCTCCTCCTCCCCTGCTTTATAGACGGGGGAGGGGGCACCCCATAGACACACCAAGTCTTCTCTTAGCCGTGTGCGGTGCCCCCCTCCACAGTTACACACCTCGGTCATATCGTCGTAGTGCTTAGGCGAAGCCCCGCGCCGGTAACTTCATCATCACCGTCGCCACGCCGTCATGCTGACGGAACTCTCCCTCGTCCTCAACTGGATCAAGAGATCGAGGGACGTCATCGAGCTGAATGTGTGCCGAACACGGAGGTGTCGTACATTCGGTACTTGGATTGGTTGGATCGCGAATACGTTCGACTACATCAACCGCGTTACTAAACGCTTCCGCTTTCGGTCTACGAGGGTACGTGGACACACTCTCCCCGCTCGTTGCTATTCTTCTCCTAGATAGATCTTGCGGGATCGTAGGAATTTTTTTGAAATACTACGTTCCCCAACAGTGTTATCAGAGCCAGGTTTATGCGTAGATGTTATATGCACGAGTAGAACACAATGAGTTGTGGGCGATAATAGTCATACTTCTTACCAGCAACGTCTTACCTTGATTCGGCGGTATTGTTGGATGAAGCAGCCTAGACCGACATTACATGACCGCGTTCATGAGACTGGTTCTACCAACGTGCTTCGCACACAGGTGGCTAGCGGGTGTCTGTTTCTCCAACTTTAGTTGAATCGAGTTTGACTACGCCCGGTCCTTGTTGAAGGTTAAAACAGCACACTTGACAAAAAATCGTTGTGGTTTTGATGCGTAGGTAAGAACGGTTCTTGCTAGAAGCCCGTAGCAGCCACGTAAAACTTGCAACAACAAAGTAGAGGACGTCTAACTTGTTTTTGCAGGGCTTGTTGTGATGTGATATGGTCAAGACGTGATGACATATAAATTGTTTTATGAGATGATCATGTTTTGTAAAAGTTATCGGCAACTTGCGGGAGCCTTATGGTTGTTGCTTTATTGTATGAAATGCAATCACCATGTAATTGCTTTACTTTATCACTAAGCGGTAGCGATAGTCGTAGAAGCAATAGTTGGCGAGACGACAACGATGCTTCGATGGAGATCAAGGTGTGAAGCCGGTGACGATGGTGATCATGACGGTGCTTTAGAGATGGAGATCAAAGGCACAAGATGATGATGGCCATATCATATCACTTATTTTGATTGCATGTGATGTTTATCCTTTATGCATCTTATTTTGCTTAGTAAGGCGGTAGCATTATAAGATGATCTCTCACTAAATTTCAAGGTATAAGTGTTCTCCCTGAGTATGCACTGTTCCTACAGTTCGTCGTGCCGAGACACCACGTGATGATTGGGTGTGATAAGCTCTATGTTCACATACAACGGGTGCAAGCCAATTTTGCACACGCAGAATACTCGGGTTAAACTTGACGAGCCTAGCATATGCAGATATGGCCTCGGAACACTGAGACCGAAAGGTCGAGCATGAATCATATAGTAGATATGATCAACATAGTGATGTTCACCATTGAAAACTACTCCATCTCACGTGATGATCGGACATGGTTTAGTTGATATGGATCACGTGATCATTTAGATGACTAGAGGGATGTCTATCTAAGTGGGAGTTCTTAAGTAATATGATTAATTGAACTTTAATTTATCATGAACTTAGTACCTGATAGTATTTTGCATGTATATGTTGTTGTAGATCAATGGCCCGTGCTACCATTCCTTTGAATTTTAATGCGTTCCTGGAGAAAGCTAAGTTGAAAGATGATGGTAGCAACTACACGGACTGGGTCCGTAAGTTGAGGATTATCCTCATTGTTGCACAAAAGAATTACGTCCTGGAAGCACCGCTAGGTGCAAGACCCGCTGCAGGAGCTACTCCAGATGTTATGAGCGTCTGGCAGAGCAAAGCTGATGACTACTCGATAGTTCAGTGTGCCATGCTTTACGGCTTAGAACCGGGACTTCAATGATGTTTTGAACGTCATGGAGCATATGAGATGTTCTAGGAGTTGAAGTTAATATTTCAAGCAAATGCCCGGATTGAGAGATATGAAGTCTCCAATAAGTTCTACAGCTGCAAGATGGAGCAGAATAGTTCTGTCAGTGAACATATACTCAGAATGTCTGGGTACCACAACCACTTGACTCAACTGGGAGTTAATCTTCCTGATGATAGTGTCATTGACAGAGTTCTTCAATCACTGCCACCAAGCTACAAAAGCTTCATGATGAACTATAATATGCAAGGGATGGATAAGACAATTCCCGAGCTTTTCGCGATGCTAAAGGCCGCGGAGGTAGAAATCAAGAAGGAGCATCAAGTGTTGATGGTTAACAAGACCACTAGTTTCAAGAAAAAGGGTAAAGGGAAGAAGGGGAACTTCAAGAAGAACGGCAAGCAAGTTGCTGCTCAAGTGAAGAAACCCAAGTCTAGACCTAAGCCTGAGACTGAGTGCTTCTACTTCAAAGGGACTGGTCACAGGAAGCGGAACTGCCCCAAGTATTTGGCGGATAAGAAGGATGGCAAAGTGAAAGGTATATTTGATATACATGTTATTGATGTGTACCTTACTAATACTCGTAGTAGCGCTTGGGTATTTGATACCGGTTCTGTTGCTCATATTTGCAACTCGAAACAGGGGCTACGGATTAAACGAAGATTGTCTAAGGACGAGGTGACGGTGCGCGTGGGAAATGGTTCCAAAGTTGATGTGATCGCCGTCGACACGCTACCTCTACATCTACCTTCGGGATTAGTTTTAGACCTGAATAATTGTTATTTGGTGCCAGCATTAAGCATGAACATTATATCTGGATCTTGTTTGATGCGAGACGGTTATTCATTTAAATCAAAGAATAATGGTTGTTCTATTTATATGAGTAATATCTTTTATGGTCATGCACCCTTGATGAGTGGTCTATTTTTGTTGAATCTCGATAGTAGTGATACACATATTCATAGTATTGAAGCCAAAAGATATAAGTTCAATAATGATAGTGCAACTTATTTGTGGCACTGCCGTTTAGGTCATATTGGTGTAAAGCGCATGAAGAAACTCCATGCTGATGGGCTTTTGGAATCACTTGATGCTTGCGAACCATGCCTCATGGGCAAGATGACTAAGACTCTATGCTCCGGAACAATGGAGCGAGCAACAGACTTGTTGGAAATAATACATACTGATGTATGCGGTCCGATGAGTGTTGAGGCTCGCGGAGGGTATCATTATTTTTTGACCTTCACAGATGATTTGAGAAGATATGGGTATATCTACTTGATGAAACATAAGTCTGAAACATTTGAAAAGTTCAAAGAATTTCAGAGTGAAGTGGAAAATCATCGTAACAAGAAAATAAAGTTTCTATGATCTGGTCGTGGATGTGAATATTTTAGTTATGAGTTTGGTCTTCATTTGAAATAGTGTGAAATAGTTTCGCAACTCACGCCACCTAGAACACCACAGCGTAATGATGTGTCTGAACATCGTAACCGTACTTTATTGGATATGGTGCGATCTATGATGTCTCTTACTGATTTACCGCTATCATTTTGGGGTTATGCTTTAGAGACGGCTGCATTTATGTTAAATAGGGCACCATCTAAATCCATTGAGACGACACCATATGAACTGTGGTTTGGCAAGAAACCGAAGTTGTCGTTTCTTAAAGTTTGGGGTTGTGATGCTTATGTGAAAAAGCTTCAACCTGATAAGCTCAAACCCAAATCGGAGAAATGTGTCTTCATAGGATACCCAAAAGAGACTGTTGGGTACACCTTCTATCACAGATCCGAAGGCAAGATATTCGTTGCTAAGAATGGATCCTTTCTAGAGAAGGAGTTTCTCTCGAAAGAAGTGAGTGGGAGGAAAGTAGAACTTGATGAGGTAACTGTACTTGCTCCGTTATTGGAAAGTAGTTCATCACAGAAATCAGTTCCAGTGATTCCTACACCAATTAGTGAGGGAGCTAATGATAATGATCATGAAACTTCTGGTCAAGTTACTACTAAACCTCGTACGTTAACCAGAGTAAGATCCACACCAGAGTGGTACAGTAATCCTGTTTTGGAGGTCATGTTACTTGACCATGACGAACCTACAAACTATGAGGAAGCGATGATGAGCCCAGATTCCGCGAAATGGCTTGAGGCCATGAAATCAGAGATGGGATCCATGTAGTAGAACAAAGTGTGGACTTTGGTTGACTTGCCCGATGATCCGCAAGCAAGAGAGAATAAATGGATCTTCAAGAAGAAGACTGACGATGACGGTAATGTTACTGTCTACAAAGCTCGACTTGTTGCGAAAGGTTTTCGACAAGTTCAAGGAGTTTACTACGATGAAACCTTCTCACCCGTAGCGATGCTTAAGTATGTCCGAATCATGTTAGCAATCGCCGCATTTTATGATTATGAAATTTGGCAAATGGATGTCAAAACTGCATTCCTTAATGGATACCTTAAAGAAGAGTTGTATATGATGCAACCAGAAGGTTTTGTCGATCCAAAAGGTGCTAACAAAGTGTGCAAGCTCTAGCGATCCATTTATGGACTGGTGCAAGCCTCTCGAAGTTGGAATATATGCTTTGATAGTGTGATCGAAGCATATGGTTTTATACAGACTTTTGGAGAAGCCTGTATTTACAAGAAAGTGAGTGGGAGCTCTGTAGCATTTCTGATATTATATATAGATGACATATTGTTGATCGGAAATGATACTGAATTTCTGAATAGCATAAAAGGATACCGACGATCGAATCTCGGGCAAGTAACATACCGATGACAAAGGGAACAACGTATGTTGTTATCCGGTATAATCGATAAAGATCTTCAAAGAATATGTAGGAGACAATATGAGCATCCAGGTTCCGCTATAGGTTATTGACCGGAGATGTGTCTCGGTCATGTCTACATAGATCTCGAACCCGTAGGGTCCGCACGCTTAACGTTCGATGACGATTTGTATTATGAGTTATGTGATTTGATGTACCGAAGATTGTTTGAAGTCCCAGATGAGATCACTAACATGACTAGGAGTCTCGAAATGGTCAAGAGGTAAAGATTCACATATTGGAAGGTTGCATTCGGACATCGGAATGGTTCCGAGTGATTCGGGCATTTTTTCGGAGCACCGGGAGGTTACCGGAACCCCCCGGGGGAAGATTGGGCCTACATGGGACATAGGGAAGAGGGGAGGCAGCCCACAAGGGGCAGCCGCGCCGCCTCCCTATAGGGAGTCCGAATTGGACTAGGGAGGGGCGCGCCCCCTTTCCTTCTCCTCCTCCTCTCCCTTCCCTCTTTCCCCCTCTCCGGAAAAGGAAAGGGAGTCCAACTAGGATTGGGAGTCCTAGTTGGACTCCCCTCTATGGCGCGCCCCTAGGCCAGCCTCCTCCTCCTTCCCTCCTTTATATATGGGGGAGGGGGCACCCCATAGACACACCAAGTCTTCTCTTAGCCATGTGCGGTGCCCCCCTCCACAGTTACACACCTCGGTCATATCGTCGTAGTGCTTAGGCGAAGCCCTGCGCGGGTAACTTCATCATCACCGTCTCCACGTCATTGTGCTGATGGAACTCTCCCTCGTCCTCAACTGGATCAAGAGATCGAGGGACATCATCGAGCTGAACGTGTGCTGAACGCGGAGGTGCCGTACGTTCGGTACTTGGATCGGTTGGATCGCGAAGACGTTCGACTACATCAACCGCGTTACTAAACGCTTCCGCTTTCGGTCTACCAGGGTACTGCTACCTCTTGAGCACTGCGTTTGTTTTCCCTTGAAGAGGAAAGGGTGATGCAGTAAAGTAGCGTAAGTATTTCCCTTAGTTTTTGAGAACCAAGGTATCAATCCAGTAGGAGACCACGCTCGAGTCCCATGCACCTACACAAACAAATAAGAACCTCGCAACCAACGCGATAAAGGGGTTGTCAATTCCTTCACGGTCACTTACAAGAGTGAGACCTGATAGATATGATAAGATAATATTTTTGGTATTTTTATGATAAAGATAAATAAAGATGCAAAGTAAAATAAACGGCAATAGAAATAGCTAAGTGTTGGAAGATTAATATGATGGAAAATAGACCCGAGGGCCATAGGTTTCACTAGTGCTTCTCTCAAGAAAGCATAAGTATTACGGTGGGTAAATGAATTACTGTCGAGCAATTGATAGAATTGAGCATAGTTATGAAAATATCTAGGTTTTTTAATATGATCATGTATATAGGCATCACGTCTGCGACAAGTAGACCGAAACGATTCTGCATCTACTACTATTACTCCACACATCGACCGCTATCCAGCATGCATCTAGAGTATTAAGTTCATAAGAACAGAGTAATGCTTTAAGCAAGATGACATGACGTAGAGGGATAAACTCATGCAATATGATATAAAACCCATCTTTTTATCCTCGATGGCAACAATACAATACGTGCCTTGCTGCCCCTGCTGTCACTGGGAAAGGACACCGCAAGATTGAACCCAAAGCTAAGCACTTCTCCCATTGCAAGAAAGATCAATCTAGTAGGCCAAACCAAACTGATAATTCGAAGAGACTTGCAAAGATAACCAATCATACATAAAAGAATTCAGAGGAGAATCAAATATTGTTCATAGATAATCTTGATCATAAACCCACAATTCATCGGATCTCGACAAACACACCGCAAAAGAAGAATTACATCAAATAGATCTCCAAGAGAATTGAGGAGAACTTTGTATTGAGATCCAAAGAGAGAGAAGAAGCCATCTAGCCAATAACTATGGACCCGAAGGTCTGAGCTAAACTACTCACACACCATCGGAGAGGCTATGGTGTTGATGTAGAAGCCCTCCATGATCAATGCCCCCTCCGGCAGGACGCCGGAAAAGGCCCCAAGATGGGATCTCACGGGTACAGAAGGTTGCGGCGGTGGAATTAGGTTTTCATGGGTGCTTCTGATGGTTTGGGGGTACGTAGGTATATATAGGAGGAAGAAGTAGGTCGGTGGAGCCACGAGGGGCCCACGAGGGTGGAGGGCGCGCCCTGGGGGGGTTGGCGCGCCCCCCTACCTCGTGGCTTCCTCATCCGTTGCTTGACGTCCACTCCAAGTCCTCTAGATCACGTTTGTTCTGAAAATCACGTTCCCGAAGGTTTCATTCCATTTGGACTCCGTTTGATATTCTTTTTCTGCGAAACACTGAAATAGGCAAAAAACAGCAACTTGGGCTGGGCCTCCGGTTAATAGGTTAGTCCCAAAAATAATATAAAAGTGTATAATAAAGCCCATTAATCATTCGAAACAGAATATAATATAGCATGGAACAATCAAAAATTATATATACGTTGGAGACGTATCAAGCATCCCCAAGCTTAATCCATGCTCGTCCTCGAGTAGGTAAATGATAAAAACAGAATTTTTGATGTGGAATGCTACTTAGCATAATTTTCAATGTAACCCTCTTAATTGTGGTATGAATATTCAGATCCGAAAGATTCAAGATAAAAGTTTAATATTGACATAAAAGTAATAATACTTCAAGCATACTAACTAAGCAATTATGTCTTCTCAAAATAACATGGCCAAAGAAAGTTCATCCCTACAAAATCATATAGTTTGGTCATGCTCCATTTTCGTCACACAAGAATGCTCTCATCATGCACAACCCCGATGACAAGCCAAGCAATTGTTTCATACTTTAGTAATCTCAAACTTTTTCAACCTTCACGCAATACATGAGGGTGAGCCATGGATATAGCACTATGGGTGGAATAGAATATAAGGATGGGGGTTATGTAGAGAAGACAAAAAAGGAGAAAGTCTCACATTGACGCGGCTAATCAACGGGCTAGGGAGATGCCCATCAATTGATGTCAATGCAAGGAGTAGGGATTGCCATGCAACGGATGCACTAGAGCTATAAATGTATGAAAGCTCAACAAAAGAAACTAAGTGGGTGTGCATCCAACCTGCTTGCTCACGAAGACCTAGGGCATTTGAGGAAGCCCATTGTTGGAATATACAAGCCAAGTTCTATAACGAAAAATTCCCACTAGTATATGAAAGTGACAAAACAAGAGACTATCTATCATAAGGATCATGGTGCTACTTTGAAGCACAAGTATGGAAAAAGATAGTAGCATTGCCCCTTTTTATTTTATTTTCTTTTTTTGGGCCTTTCTTTTTTTTCTTTTGGCCTTTTTGGGGGGGGGGGTGATAAACGGAACGGTGGAAAGTTGCATGGCAATATATCTCGGAATGGCTATGGAAATGCCATAATAGGTAGGTATGGTGGCTGTTTTGAGGAAGATATAAGGAGGTTTATGTGTGATAGAGCATATCGTATCACGGGGTTTGGATGCACCGGCGAAGTTTGCACCAACTCTCAAGGTGAGAAAGGGCAATGCACGGTACCAAAGAGGCTAGCAATGATGGAAGGATGAGAGTGCGTATAATCCATGGACTCAACATTAGTCATAAAGAACGCACATACTTATTGCAAAAATCTACAAGTCATCAAAAACCAAGCACTAAGCGCATGCTCCTAGGGGGATAGATTGGTAGGAAAAGACCATCGCTCGTCCCCGACCGCCACTCATAAGGAGGACAATCAAAGAACACCTCATGTTTCAAATTTGTTACACAACGTTTACCATACGTGCATGCTACGGGATTTGCAAACTTCAACACAAGTATTTCTCAAATTCACAACTACTCAACTAGCACAACTTTAATATCACTACCTCCATATCTCAAAACAATCATCAAGCATCAAACTTCTCTTAGTATTCAACACACTCATAAGAAAGTTTTTACTAATCTTGCATACCTAGCATATTAGGACCAATTTCACGATTAAAGCAAATTACCATGCTGTTTTGTAGGACTCTCAAAATAATATAAGTGAAGCATGAGAGAACAATAATTTCTATAAAACAAATCCACCACCGTGCTCTAAAAGATATAAGTGAAGCACTAGAGCAAAAACTATATAGCTCAAAAGATATAAGTGAAGCACATAGAGTATTCTAATAAATTCCGAATCATGTGTGTCTCTCTCAAAAGGTGTGTACAGCAAGGATGATTGTGGTAAACTAAAAAGCAAAGACTCAAATCATACAAGACGCTCCAAGCAAAACACTTATCATGTGGTGAATAAAAATATAGCTCCAAGTAAAATTACTGATGGACGAAGACGAAAGAGGGGATGCCTTCCGGGGCATCCCCAAGTTTTGGCTTTTTGGCATCCTTAGATTACCTTGGGGTGCCATGGGCATCCCCAAGCTTAGGATCTTGCCACTCCTTGTTCCATAATCCATAAAATCTTTACCCAAAACTTGAAAACTTCACAACACAAAACTTAACAGAAAATCTCATGAGCTCCGTTAGCGAAAGAAAAGAAAACACAACTTCAAGGTACTGTAATGAACTCATTATTTATTTATATTGGTGTTAAACCTACTATATTCCAACTTCTCTATGGTTTATAAACTATTTAACTAGCCATAGATTCATCAAAATAAGCAAACAACACACGAAAAACAGAATCTGTCAAAAACAGAACAGTCTGTAGTAATCTGTAACTAACGCAAACTTCTGGAACTCAGAAAAATCCACCAAAATAGGACGACCTAGATAATTTGTTTATTGATCTGCTGCAATTGGAATCAATATTTTATCACGTTCTGGTGATTTTTAATAATTGTTTTTGTGAACAGAAAGGTTCTGGAATTTTCAGCAAGATCAAATAACTATCATCCAAGAAGATCCTATAGGTTTAACTTGGCACAAACACTAATTAAAACACAAAAACAAATCTAACCAGAGGCTAGATCAAAGATTTATTCCTAAACAGAACCAAAAGGCAAAAAAACTAAAAAAAAATTGGGTTGCCTCCCAACAAGCGCTATCGGTTAACGCCCTTAGCTAGGCATAAAAACAAGAATAGATCTAGGTATTGCCATCTTTGGTAGGCAATCCATAAGTGGCTCTCATAATAGATTCATAAGGTAATTTAATTTTCTTTCTAGGGAAGTGTTCCATGCCTTTCCTTAACAGAAATTGGAATCTAATATTCCCTTCCTTCATATCAATAATTGCACCAATCGTTCTAAGGAAAGGTCTACCAAGAATAATAGGACATGAAGGATTGCAATCTATATCAAGAACAATAAAATCTACGGGCACATAGTTCCTATTTGCAACAATAAGAACATCATTAACTCTTCCCATAGGTTTCTTAATAGTGGAATCCGCAAGGTGCAAGTTTAAAGAACAATCATCAAATTCACAGAATCCTAGCAAATCACACAAAGTTTTTGGGATCGTGGAAACACTAGCACCCAAATCACACAAAGCATAGCATTCATGATCTTTAATTTTAATTTTAATAGTAGGTTCCCACTCATCATAAAGTTTTCTAGGGATAGAAACTTCCAACTCAAGTTTTTCTTCATAAGATTGCATTAAAGCATCAACGATATGTTTAGTAAAAGCTTTATTTTGACTATAAGCATGAGGAGAATTTAGCACGGATTACAACAAGGAAATACAATCTATTAAAGAGCAATTATCATAATTAAATTCCTTGAAATCCAAAATAGTGGGTTCATTGATATCTAAAGTTTTGACCTCTTCAATCCCACTTTTACCAATTTTTGCATCAAGATCTAAAAACTTCGAATTTTTTGGACGCCTTCTAACTAAAGTTGACTCATCTCCAGTCCCATCATTATCAAGATTCATATTCCAAAACAAAGATTTAATAGGAGACACATCAATAACTTTTAGATCTCCATCTTTATTCTCATAGAAACTAGAAGAACACACTTTCACAAAGCAATCTTTCTTAGCACGCATCCTAGCGGTTCTTTCTTTGCACTCATCAATGGAAATTCTCATGGCTTTGAGAGACTCATTGATATCATGCTTAGGTGGAATAGATCTAAGTTTCAAAGAATCAACATCAAGAGAAATTCTATCAACGTTCCTAGCCAATTCATCAACCTTAAGCAATTTTTCTTCAAGCAAAGCGTTGAAATTCTTTTGCGAATTCGTAAACTCCTTAACACTAGTCTCAAATTCAGAGGGCATCTTATTAAAATTTCCATAAGAATTGTTGTAGGAATTATCATAATTATTAGAGGAATTACTAGGGAATGACCTAGGATTAAAGTTTCCTCTATACGCGTTGTTACCAAAATTATTCCTACCAACAAAATTCACATCCATAGATTCATTATTATTCTCAATCAAGGTAGACAAAGGCATATCATTAGGGTCAGAAGAAACATTCTTATTAGCAAATAATTTCATAAGTTCATCAATCTTTCCACTCAAAACATTAATTTCTTCTATCGCATGCACTTCTTTATTAGTAGATCTTTCGGTGTGCCATTGAGAATAATTAACCATAATATTATCTAGGTGTTTAGTAGCTTCTCCTAAAGTGATTTCCATAAAAGTGCCTCCCGTGGCCGAATCTAAAAGATTTCTAGAAGCAAAATTCAATCCGGCATAAAAAATTTGTACAATCATCCACAAATTCAAACCATGAGTAGGGCAATTACGTATCATTAATTTCATTCTCTCCCAAGCTTGTGCAACATGTTCATGATCAAGTTGCTTAAAATTCATGATATCGTTTCTAAGAGAGATGATTTTAGCGGGAGGAAAATACTTAGAGATAAAAGCATCTTTGCACTTATTCCATGAATCAATACTATTTTTAGGCAAAGACGAAAACCAAGCTTTAGCACGATCTCTAAGCGAAAAAGGAAATAGCTTCAATTTAACAATATCATTGTCCACATCTTTCTTCTTTTGCATATCACACAAATCAACGAAGCTATTTAGATGGGTAGCGGCATCTTCACTAGGAAGGCCGGCGAATTGATCTTTCATGACAAGATTCAACAAAGCAGCATTAATTTCACAAGATTCAACATCGGTAAGAGGAGCAATCGGAGTGCTAAGAAAATCATTGTTGTTGGTATTGGCAAAGTCACACAATTTAGTATTATCTTGAGCCATCATGACAAACAAGCAATCCAACACACAAGCAAACAAGAGGCAAGTGAAAAAGGGGCGAACGGAAAGAGAGGGCGAATAAAATGGCAAGGGTGAAGTGGGGGAGAGGAAAACGAGAGGCAAATGGCAAATAATGTAATGCGAGGGATAAGAGTTTGTGATGGGTACTTGGTATGTCTTGACTTATGCGTAGAATCCCCGGCAACGGCACCAGAAATTCTTCTTGCTACCTCTTGAGCACTGCGTTGGTTTTCCCTTGAAGAGGAAAGGGTGATGCAGTAAAGTAGCGTAAGTATTTCCCTCAATTTTTGAGAACCAAGGTATCAATCTAGTAGGAGACCATGCTCGAGTCCCACGCACCTACACAAACAAATAAGAACCTCGCAACCAACGCGATAAAGGGGTTGTCAATCCCTTCATAGTCACTTACGAGAGTGAGATCTGATAGATATGATAAGATAATATTTTTGGTATTTTTATGATAAAGAGAAATAAAGATGCAAAGTAAAATAAACGGCAATAGAAATAGCTAAGTGTTGGAAGATTAATATGATGGAAAATAGACCCGGGGCCATAGGTTTCACTAGTGGCTTCTCTCAAGAAAGCATAAGTATTACGGTGGGTAAATGAATTACTGTCGAGCAATTGATAGAATTGAGCATAGTTATGAGAATATCTAGGTATGATCATGTATATAGGCATCACATCCGCGACAAGTAGACCGGAACGATTCTGCGTCTACTACTATTACTCCACACACCGACCGCTATCCAGCATGCATCTAGAGTATTAAGTTCATAAGAACAGAGTAATGCTTTAAGCAAGATGACATGATGTAGAGGGATAAACTCATGCAATATGATATAAACCCCATCTTTTTATCCTCGATGGCAACAATACAATACGTGCCTTGTTGCCCCTGCTGTCACTGGGAAAGGACATCGCAAGATTGAACCCAAAGCTAAGCACTTCTCCCATTGCAAGAAAGATCAATCTAGTAGGCCAAACCAAACTGATAATTCGAAGAGACTTGCAAAGATAACCAATCATACATAAAAGAATTCAGAGGAGAATCAAATATTGTTCATAGATAATCTTGATCATAAACCCACAATTCATCGGATCTCGACAAACACACCGCAAAAGAAGAATTACATCAAATAGATATCCAAGAGAATCGAGGAGAACTTTGTATTGAGATCCAAAGAGAGAGAAGAAGCCATCTAGCTAACAACTATGGACCCGAAGGTCTGAGGTAAACTACTCACACATCATCGGAGAGGCTATGGTGTTGATGTAGAAGCCCTCCATGATCAATGCCCCCTCCGGCAGGACACCGGAAAAGGCCCCAAGATGTGATCTCACGGGTACAGAAGGTTGCGGCAGTGGAATTAGGTTTTCGTGGGTGCTTCTGATGGTTTGGGGGTACGTAGGTATATATAGGAGGAAGAAGTAGATCGGTGGAGCCACGAGGGGCCCACGAGGGTGGAGGGCGCGCCCTGGGGGGTAGGCGCGCCCCCTACCTCGTGGCTTCCTCATTTGTTGCTTGATGTCCACTCCAAGTCCTCTGGATCACGTTTGTTCCGAAAATCACATTCCCGAAGGTTTCATTCCGTTTGGACTCCGTTTGATATTCTTTTTTTGCAAAACACTGAAATAGGCAAAAAAACACCAATTTGGGCTGGGCCTCCGGTTAATAGGTTAGTCCCAAAAATAATATAAAAGTGTATAATAAAGCCCATTAATCATCCAAAACAGAATATAATATAGCATGGAACAATAAAAAATTATAGATACGTTGGAGACGTATCAAGTACGTGGACACACTCTCCCCACTCGTTGCTATGCTTCTCCTAGATAGATCTTGCGTGATCGTAGGATTTTTGTTGAAATACCACGTTCTCCAACAGACCATTGATCTACAACATAGATATGAAAAAACTATCAGGACTAAGTTCATGATAAATTAAGTTCAATTAATCATATTACTTAAGAACTCCCACTTAGATAGACATCCCTTGAGTCATCTAAATGATTACATGATCCAAATCAACTAAACCATGTCCGATCATCACGTGAGATGGAGTAGTCTTCAATGGTGAACATCTCTATGTTGATCATATCTACTATATGATTCACGTTCGACCTTTCGGTCTCCAGTGTTCCGAGGACATGTCAGGCTCGTCAAGTTTAACCTGAATATTCCGCATGTGCAAAACTGTCTTGCACCCATTGTATGTGAACGTAGAGCTTATCCCACCCGATCATCACGTGGTGTCTCGGCACGACGAACTGTCGCAATGGTGCATACTCAGGGAGAACACTTATACCTTGAAATTTTAGTAAGGGATCATCTTATAATGCTACCGCCGTACTAAGCAAAATAAGATGCATAAAAGATAAACATCACATGTAATCAAAATCCAATCATTTCCGTAGGTATGTACATCCCACACGGTGAATCCCAGAAATCATTTCCATGGGTATGTACATCCCACACGGTGAATCCCAGAAATCATTTCCGTAGGTATGTACATCCCACACGGTGAATCCCAGAAATCATTTCCGTAGGTATGTACATCCCACACGGTGAATCCCAGAAATCATTTCCGTAGGTATGTACATCCCACACGGTGAATCCCAGAAAATCATTTCCATAGGTATGTACATCCCACACAGTTCTTTGTGTGGAAACGTTTGTGCAAGGTGGCCTAACGCAAACAGTTCGCTGCCGGAAGTTGTGTGTGATTGTTAGTTGATCGAACACGCCTACTTTCTAGAAACTGTGCGGGTTGTTTGAGTTCATCGCCGACGGTGCTGTCTGAGTAACCGTTTGCAATAGAAAACCCCAATAAGCAGGGTAATTAGCCTATTATTGATAATCCATGTACTAATCAAACTGATATTTCTTATAAAACACGCCAGATATTTCATATCCGTATAAAAGCAACAAGGATTTCATAATCGAATTACATCAGATAGCTTCGGCACTCAATTACGCCATTACACAAGAGCACCAAGTTTCACATGCAACATCAAAAACCTTTGGAAAGTAGCATCATACACGGTAAATAGATAGATGAATCTCATCTGGGAAACTGCAGAAGCGGAAAGCAAATATTGAGCCTTCAGTGATGTTGAATGTCCTTGCAAATTTAGGCCAGTGGCTATGGATAATTGCCCGCCGAACCTTCGTCCTCTTCAGCAAGACTTCAATATTGTACCATGGGTGTTGAATGAATACCTTCCTCGCCTCTTGACCATGCAGGTGGTTTGAGAGGTAATCATCGATGAACTGCTTTGAAAGTACTAAAAACAAAGCTATGCATAAATTGCTATTGTAAATTTTGAAATGGCGCAAGGGGTAAAAACAAGGTAAAAGAGTTGGTACCATCCTATAGTTGACTGATGTCTTCTTCATTGTGCAAACAAAGATCTTGCTGTTATTCATCGCAAGTTTCTTCATCCTAACAATCTTTCTAAGTTTCTTGACTTGACTGATATTCATGGACATCTCATTTCCCCATATGCAAAATGGGTCGAACAGTGGGTCTAAGCCTCTGACAGCAGGACCTACATGTGCAAGACCAAATTATAAGAAACCTAAATATTAGAATGATTCCTGCAACTGCACAATAATGTGCTATTAGCCAAAGGACCCTGCTTGAACAAACCTCGATGGTAAACCCCAGTGTCTCCCATTGTTTCCCTGCAACACACATAAGGAAGATCTTGATCAGGTTAACTGAGAGTTGCCATACTATCAGTAGAATATGTATTGAGTACAGCCAAATTCGATTGGTGTCACATGCATAACAATACAAAATTGTATCCACAACAAATGAAAATCAAATTGCAGAACTGAACCAAACAGTTAAATGGACAGCAGACCAAATGAACCAAAATAGTTAACTGAGCACGACATTGCAGAATAGAAACATGTACTAGAAGATAAGACAGTTAACAAAACAAAGAATGCTTGAGAACAGTACTACGAAATGTAGCAATTGTTGGACCAAAGTGTTAACTGAACATTACATTTCAGAGGACCGAACTGTTAACTGAACATCAGATTGCATATTAACATTACAGAGGACAAATCACTAGAAGGCACTGGCGGTGGCCTCGAGAAAGCATCACGAACTGTATTTTAAAGTAGACAACCGCGCGGCGGTGTCGACGGTGGCCTCAAAGACGAGGTGATCCTCCAAGATCTGGCGGTCGACACGCATGTCAGCCATAGCGACCTCGTTCGCGCATGCGGCCGCATGCTACTCAGCTCCACGTTATACTGCGTGTAAAATGGCTGTGGGCGGCGCTTAATTGGAGGAGGGGGCAGTGATTTCGGTGGAAGGTCTCGCTCCATCAGTCGGGGCCTGTGGGACGGGAAAGGAGGAGGATGGTGTGGGTGGGGTGTGGATTACCTGACCATATCGACGAGGCCGCGCAGCAAGAGGAAGGGTCGGCGGCGAGGAGGCCGCGCAGCAAGAAGAAGGGTCGCCGGCGAGGAGGCGGCGCTGCAAGAAGAAGGGTCGCCAGCAAGGAGGCGGTGCTGCAAGAAGAAGGGTAGCCGGCGAGGAGGCGGCGCTGCAAGAAGAAGGGTCGCCGGCGAGGAGGCTGAGCTGCCAGAAAGCAGCAGTGAAGGTTTGAACTTGGAAAGTGATACGTCTCCAACGTATCTATAATTTTTGATTGTTCCATGCTATTATATTATCTGTTTTGGATGTTTAATGGGCTTTATTATACACTTTCATATTATTTTTGGGACTAACCTACTAACCAAAGGCCCAGTGCAAATTGCTGTTTTTTTTGCCTATTTTAGTGTTTCACAGAAAAGGAATATCAAACGGAATGAAACCTTCGGGAGAGTGATTTTTGGAACAAACGCAATCCAGGAGTCTTGGAGTGGACGTCAAGGAAGCGACGAGGTGGCCACGAGGCAGGGAGGCGCGCCCCCCACCCTCGTGGGCCCCTCGTGGCTCCCCTGGCCG
Source organism: Triticum aestivum (assembly GCF_018294505.1). Classification (NCBI taxonomy): domain Eukaryota; kingdom Viridiplantae; phylum Streptophyta; class Magnoliopsida; order Poales; family Poaceae; genus Triticum; species Triticum aestivum. Next base: position 115,402,735 of record NC_057796.1, read on the forward strand.
ACTTCTTTCGCCTATATATACTCATATACCCTGAGAACATCCGAGAGCACCACGAAACCCTATTTCCACCGCCGCAACCTTCTGTACCCGTGAGATCCCATCTTGGGGCCTTTTCCAGCGCTCCGCTGGAGGGGGAATCGATCGCGAAGGGCTTCTACATCAACACCATAGCCTCTCCGATGATGTGTGAGTAGTTTACCACAGACCTTCGGGTCCATAGTTATTAGCTAGATGGCTTCTTCTCTCTTTTTGGATCTCAATAGAAAGTTCTCCTTGATTCTCTTGGAGATCTATTCGATGTAATTCTTTTTGTGGTGTGTTTGTCGAGATCCGATGAATTGTGGGTTTATGATCAAGATTATCTATGAACAATATTTGAATCTCCTCTGAATTCTTTTATGTATGATTTGATATCTTTGCAAGTCTCTTCGAATTATCAGTTTGGTTTGGCCTACTAGATTGATCTTTCTTGCAATGGGAGAAGTGCTTAGCTTTGGATTCAATCTTGCGTTGCTTGATCCCAGTGACAGAAAGGGAAACGACACGTATTGTATTGTTGCCATCAAGGATAAAAAGATGGGGTTTATATCATATAGCTTGAGTTTATCCCTCCACATCATGTCATCTTGCCTAATGTGTTACTCTATTCTTATGAACTTAATACTCTAGATGCATGCTGGATAGCGGTCGATGTGTGGAGTAATAGTAGATGCAGAATCGTTTCGGTCTACTTGTCACGGACGTGATGCCTATATACATGATCATGCCTGGATATTCTCATAACTATGCACTTCTCTATCAATTGCTCGACAATAATTTGTTCACCCACCGTAGATGCTATCTTGAGAGAAGCCACTAGTGAAACCTATGGCCCCCGGGTCTATTTTCCATCATATAAGTTTTCAATCTATTTTACTTTGCAATCTTTACTTTCAATCTATATCATAAAAATACCAAAAATATTTATCTTATTATCTCTATCAGATCTCATTTTTGCAAGTGGCCGTGAAGGGATTGACAACCCCTTTATTGCGTTGGTTGCAAGGTTCTTATTTGTTTGTGTAGGTACAAGGCGACTTGCATGTAGTCTCCTACTGGATTGGTACCTTGGTTCTCAAAACTGAGGGAAATACTTACGCTACTTTCCTGCATCACCCTTTCCTCTTCAAGGGAAAACCAACGCAGTGCTCAAGAGGTAGCAAGAAGGATTTCTGGCGCCGTTGCCGCGTAGGCTTACGCCAAGTCAAGTGAAGATTTGATCTCCCAGCAACTAGCCATTTCTGGCGCCGTTGCCGGGGAGATCTATGCACAAGTCAAGACATATCAAGTACCCATCACAAACTCTTATCCCTCGCATTACATTATTTGACATTTGCCTCTCGTTTTCCTCTCCCCCACTTCACCTTTGCCGTTTTATTCGCCCTTTTCCGTTTGCCTTCCTCCCGTATGTATCTTTGTTTGTGTTTCCATGTGCCTTCTATTTGCTTGCATCTTTGCTTACTAAAAATCTATTGATATGGATCCACTTAAAGTGTTCTACTTGGATCATCTTTGATCCTTATGTGCTCGTGCTGAAACCCCAACTAGCTTAGTTGATGGGAAATCTTTAGATGAGTATGCTCATTTTGTGCATCACCGTTTGTCCGAAAAAGGGAGACTCTTATGGGATCAAATAAACAGATTGCTGTGTTATGCTTGGAATCTTTGAAAAATTTATGATTTTACTTGTTGCTCTAAGAACCCTAAAAAAACACCTTCCCTACCTATGTGAGTTTAATGATAATGAAATCTTATCTTCTTATGCAAAGGGTGTTTATAGTTACTATGATATTGAGCAAATTAAATAATTTGTTGCTTTTAAGGGTGCTTATGAAGTTGCTTCTTTGATTGAAAAGTATGATATTACTCTCTACGAATCTGAAAATTTTGACATACTTAAATATTGCTATGAAAACTATGCTCATAATGTCATGTCAAAGAATTTAGTGAGAGAATGACCGTTGCTTTGGAACAAAATAATGATATGCATGAATCTATAGATAATGATGATTCTGATGATTTGATTGAAATTTCCCTTGATGAACATGATGCTTGCTATTCTTGTGGCCATGATGCCAATATTTTTGAAGACGAATTTGCTATAGTTCCTTATGTTAAACATGAGATCGTTGCTATTGCGCCCATACTTGATAGTTCCTTGAATCAAAAGCATGATTACAATGATTTTACTACAAATTCTCTTTATGTCAATTGTGCTAATAATATGCAAAACCCTAAGCTTGGGGATGCTAGTTTTCCTATGTCTACTACTTGTTGCAATGATCATGATTGGGGTGATTCTTCTTATGATCTTGAAAATTTATTTAAGCCTCATGATGAATATGAGATTGATAATAGTGTTTGCAATAATATTGAAAGTGGGTTTGGAAGAGTGTCAACTTTAGATCCCACATATTTGGAGAATGTTCAATCTTATGAATTTTTTGATAAAAGTGGGTTTGGAGAGGTCATGACTTTAGTTAATGATATTCCCACTATTTTGGAAGAGTGTCAACTTTGCATGCATGTGGATCACGTGGAGAAAATTTTATGTGATAGCTAATTGTTGAATTTGAATATGATCCCACATGTAATTATTACGAGAGAGGAAAATATGGTTGTAGAAAATTTTATCTTACTAAATTACCTCTCGTCATGTTGAGATTGCTATCGTCTCTTTCTTCTTCCTTGCATATGCTATTTTTTTGTTTTCTTATAAAATGCCTATGCATAGGATGTATGTTAGACTTATATTTATTTATCACATGTTCTATGATGCTCTCTTTGTGTTTCAATTCTTATCTTTTATGTGAGCATCATTGTCATCATCAATACCTAGCTACGGGAGTTAAACGATAGCGCTTGTTGGGAGGCAACCCAATTTTATTTTTGTTTATTGCTTTTTATTTCTTTTTAGTAATAAATATCATCTAGCCTCTGGTTAGATGTGGTTTTATGTTTTAATTAGTGTTTGTGTCAAGTAAAACCTATAGGATCTTCTTGGATGATAGTTTTTTGATCTTGCTGAAAAAGTCAGAAACTTTCTGCTCACGAAAACAATTGTTAAAAATCACCAGAAAGTGATAAAATACTGATTCCAATTGAAGTAGATCAATAAACAAATTATCTAGGTCTTCCTATTTTGGTAGATTTTGCTGAGTTACAGAAGTTTGTGTTAGATACATATTACCACAGACTGTTCTGTTTTTGACAGATTCTGTTTTTCGTGTGTTGTTTGCTTACTTTGATGAATCTATGGCTAGTATCGGGTGGTATGAACCATAGAGAAGTTGGAATACAGTAGGTTTAACACCAATATAAATAAAGAATGAGTTCATTACAGTACCTTAAAGTGGTGGTTTGTTTTCTTGCACTAACGGAGCTCATGAGATTTTCTGTTGAGTTTTGTGTTGTGAAGTTTTCAAGTTTTGGGTAAAGATATGATGGATTATGGAATAAGCAGTGGCAAGAGCCTAAGCTTGGGGATGCCCAAGGCACCCCAAGGTAAAATTCAAGGAAAACCAAAAGCCTAAGCTTGGGGATGCCCCGGAAGGCATCCCCTCTTTCGTCTTCATCTATCGGTAACTTTACTTGATGCTATATTTTTATTCACCACATGATATGTGTTTTGCTTGGAGTGTCTTGTATGATTTGAGTCTTTGATCTTTAGTTTACCACAATCATCCTTGCTCTACACACCTTTTGGAGAGACACACATGAATCAGAATTTATTAGAATACTCTATGTGCTTCACTTATATCTTTTGAGCTAGATAAATTTTGCTCTAGTACTTCACTTATATCTTTTTAGAGCACGGTGGTGGTTTTATTTTATAGAAATTATTGATCTCTCATGCTTAACTTATATTATTTTGAGAGTCCTTTAGAACAGCATGGTAATTTTCTTTGGCTATAAAATTAGTCCTAATATGATAGGCATCCAAGATTGGTATAATAAAAACTTTCATATAAAGTGCGTTGAATACTATGAGAAGTTTGATACTTGATGATTGTTTTTGAGATATGAAGATAGTGATATTAAAGTTGTGCTAGTTGAGTAATTATGAATTTGAGAAATACTTGTGTTGAAATTTGCAAGTCCCGTAGCATGCACGTATGGTAACCATTGTGTGACAAATTTGAAACATGAGGTGTTCTTTGATTGTCATCCTTATGAGTGGCGGTCGGGGACGAGCGATGGTCTTTTCCTACCAATCTACCCCCCTAGGAGCATGCGTGCAGTGCTTGGTTTTTGATGACTTTTAGATTTTTGCAATAAGTACGTGAGTTCTTTATGACTAATGTTGAGTCCGTGGATTATACGCACTCTTACCCTTTCATCATTGCTAGCCTCTTCGGTACCGTGCATTGCCCTTTCTCACCTTGAGAGTTGGTGTAAATTTAGCCGGTGCATCCAAACCCCGTGATATGATACGCTCTATCACACATAAACCTCCTTATATCTTCCTCAAAACAGCCACCATACCTACCTATTATGGCATTTCCATAGCCATTCCGAGATATATTGCCATGCAACTTTCCACCATTTCATTTTTTATGACACGCTTCATCATTGTCATATTGCCTTGCATGATCATGTAGTTGACATCGTATTTGTGGCAAATCCACCATGCATAATTCATCATGCATGTCACTCTTGATTCAATGCCCATCCCGGTACATCGCCGGAGGCATCCATGTAGAGTGATATTTTGTTCTAAGTATCGAGTTGTAATCATTGAGTTGTAAATAAATAGAAGTGTGATGATCATCATTATTAGAGCATTATCCCAATAAAAAAAGGCCAAAAAAGGCCCCCAAAAAAGGGGACAATGTTACTATCCTTTTCCACACTTGTGCTTCAAAGTAGCACCATGATTTTTATGATAGAGAGTCTCTTATTTTGTCACTTTCATATACTAGTGGGAATTTTTCATTATTGAACTTCGCTTGTATATTCCAACAATGGGCTTCCTCAAATGCCCTAGGTCTTCGTGAGCAAGCAGGTTGGATGCACACCCACTTAGTTTCTTTTGTTGAGCTTTCATACATTTATAGCTCTAGTGCATCCGTTGCATGGCAATCCCTACTCCTTGCATTGACATCAATTGATGGGCATCTCCCTAGCCCGTTGATTAGCCGCGTCAATGTGAGACTTTCTCCTTTTTTGTCTTCTCTACATAACCCCCATCCTTATATTCTATTCCACCCATAGTGCTATATCCATGGCTCACCCTCATGTATTGCGTGAAGGTTGAAAAAGTTTGAGATTACTAAAGTATGAAACAATTGCTTGGCTTGTCATCGGGGTTGTGCATGATGAGAGCATTCTTGTGTGACGAAAATGGAGCATGACCAAACTATATGATTTTGTAGGGATGAACTTTCTTTGTCCATGTTATTTTGAGAAGACATGATTCCTTAGTTAGTATGCTTGTAGTATTATTATTTTTATGTCAACATTAAACTTTTATCTTGAATCTTTCGGATCTTAACATTAATGCCACAATAAAGAAATTACATTGAAAAATATGCTAGGTAGCATTCCACATCAAAAATTCTGTTTTATCATTTACCTACTCGAGGACGAGTAGGAATTAAGCTTGGGGATGCTTGATACGTCTCCAACGTATCTATAGTTTTTTATTGTTCCATGCTATTATATTATCTGTTTTGGATGTTTAATGGGCTTTATTATACACTTTTATATTATTTTGGGACTAACCTACTAGCCAAAGGCCCAATGCAAATTGTTATTTTTTTTGCCTATTTTAGTGTTTCGCAGAAAAGGAATATCAAACGGAATGAAACCTTTGGGAGAGTGATTTTTGGAACAAACACAATCCAGGAGACTTGGAGTGGACGTCAAGGAAGCGACGAGGTGGCCACGAGGCAGGGAGGCGCGCCCAGGGGGGTAGGTGCGCCCCCACCCTCGTGGGCCCCACGTGGCTCCCCTGACCGAATTCTTTCGCCTATATATACTCATATACCCCGAGAACATCCGAGAGCACCACGAAACCCTATTTCCACCGCCGCAACCTTCTGTACCCGTGAGATCCCATCTTGGGGCCTTTCCCGGCGCTCCGCCGGAGGGGGAATCGATCATGGAGGGCTTCTACATCAACACCATAGCCTCTCCGATGATGTGTGAGTAGTTTACCACAGACCTTCGGGTCCATAGTTATTAGCTAGATGGCTTCTTCTCTCTTTTTGGATCTCAATAGAAAGTTCTCCTTGATTCTCTTGGATATCTATTCGATGTAATTCTTTTTGTGGTGTGTTTGTCGAGATCCGATGAATTGTGGGTTTATGATCAATATTATCTATGAACAATATTTGAATCTCCTCTGAATTCTTTTATGTATGATTTGATATCTTTGCAAGTCTCTTCGAATTATCAGTTTACTTTGGCCTACTAGATTGATCTTTCTTGCAATGGGAGAAGTGCTTAGCTTTGGGTTCAATTTTGTGTTGCTCGATCCCAGTGACAGAAAGGGAAATGACACGTATTGTATTGTTGCCATCGAGGATAAAAAGATGGGGTTTATATCATATTGCTTGAGTTTATCCCTCTACATCATGTCATCTTGCCTAATGTGTTACTCTGTTCTTATGAACTTAATACACTAGATGCATGCTGGATAGCGGTCGATGTGTGGAGTAATAGTAGTAGATGCAGAATTGTTTCGGTCTACTTGTCACGGACGTGACGCCTATATACATGGTCATGCCTAGATATTCTCATAACTATGCACTTTTCTATCAATTGCTCGACAGTAATTTGTTCACCCACCGTAGATGCTATCTTGAGAGAAGCCACTAGTGAAACCTATGGCCCCGGGTCTATTTTCCATCATATAAGTTTTCAATCTATTTTACTTTGCAATCTTTACTTTCAATCTATATCATAAAAATACCAAAAATATTTATCTTATTATCTCTATCAGATCTCACTTTTGCAAGTGGCCATGAAGGGATTGACAACCCCTTTATCGCGTTGGTTGCAAGGTTCTTATTTGTTTGTGTAGGTACAAGGCGACTTGCGTGTAGTCTCCTACTGGATTGATACCTTGGTTCTCAAAACTGAGGGAAATACTTACGCTACTTTGCTGCATCACCCTTTCCTCTTCAAGGGAAAACCAACGCAGTGCTCAAGAGGTAGCAGAAAGCAAGGAGGAATAGTGGAAATGTGGCTTTTGGTAGGAGGGAGGGGGCGGGGAGATAGATATTTCCACGGTGGCAAAAAAAATTCGCTCAGTGCCGCGAGAAACTGGCGCGCAAGTGTGGTTCAAGCGGGGGCGGTGGACTATAGACGACGAAGCTTCCTGCGTAAGCCAGACAAGACGGTGCGCCAAGATATTTTATATCGCATCCCACACGATTCTTTCTAGTAAACTGTTTGTGGTATACCTGATTTTTTCATTATATTTTGAAAGACAAAATGGTGTTACAGAGGGAAAGGATGGTGTTTGAATTGCTAGAACATTTACATATAGTGGACATGCAACTAGTACATGAGTGTCGTGTTTAAATTTGGAATTATTCCGGGTTCATTTGGCATTTTTATGCATTAATTGAGTTTCTGGGCATTTAATGTGCATAATTCAAATTTGAACTACAAGCACATGCTCCAATGCACCAAAGTTTGTTGAAAAATCACATGTGTGTCTTTGGGTGAATTTATAGGTCCCATGCAAGAAATGGAATAAAATTCAAACATCTGGGTGTCGTGGCTCAGCCAGAATGATTGAGAAACTTAGTTTTTTAATTCCTGTAAATCCAAAACACGGCTGAAAATCATGAAACTTGGCATGGTGTCATGACATGGCACCAACATGTTGCAGTAATTTTTTTGGCCAAATTGGGACAAGCTTTTGTGTAAGCTTCTTGCAAACCAGAGCTTCCCTCAAGAAGGCTCCTGGTTCCGAGAGGGAACGTGTCACCTCCGTGTGTGAAACGACATACGTACACTGCCTTCTCCCGCCTTAATTTTGTTACACAAGCAGATTAGACCAAATAGAAGTATCGTGCTAAATTTTGGAATTATTCCGTGTTCGTTTGGCCTTTTTTATACATTAATTGAGTTTATGGGCATTTAATGTGCATAATTCAAATTTGAACTACAAGCACGTGCTCTAGTGCACCAAAGTTGTTTGAAAAATCACATGTGTGTCCTTGGGTGAATTTCTAGGTCCCATCCAAGAGATGGGAGTGGAATTCAAACATCTGGGCGTCGTGGCTCGGCCGAAAAGATTGAGAAACTTGGTTTTTTAATTCCTGTAATTCCAAAACACGGCTCAAAATCATGAAACTTGGCATGGTCTCATGACATGGCACCAACATGCTGCGGTAATTTTTTTGACCGAATTGGGACAAGCTTTGGTGTAGGCTTCTTGCAAACCGGAGCTTCCCTCAAGAAGGCTCCTGGTTCCGAGAGGGAACGTGTCACCTCGTGTGCGAAATGACATATGTACACTGCCTTCTCCCGCCTTAATTTTTTTACACATGCAGATTAGACCAAATAGAAGTATCGTGCTAAATTTTAAAATTATTCCGTGTTCGTTTGGCCCTTTTTATACATTAATTGAGTTTCTGGGCATTTAATGTGTATGATTCAAATTTGAACTACAAGCACATGCTCCAGTGCACCAAAGTTGTTTGAAAAATCACATGTGTGTCCTTGGGTGAATTTCTAGGTCCCATGCAAGAGATGGGAGTGAAATTCAAACATCTGGACATCGTGGCTCGGCCGGAAAGATTGAGAAACTTGGTTTTTTAATTCCCGTAATTCCAAAACACGCCTGAAAATCATGAAACTTGGCATGGTCTAACGACATGGCACGAACATGCTGCGGTATATTTTTTGGCCAAATTGGGACAAGCTTTGGTGTAAGCTTCTTGCAAACCGGAGCTTCCCTCAAGAAGGCTCGTGGTTCTGAGAGGGAACATGTCACCTCCGTGTGCGAAACGACATACGTACACTGCCTTCTCCCGCCTTAATTTTGTTACACAAGCAAATTAGACCAAATAGAAGTATCGTGCTAAATTTTGGAATTATTCCGTGTTCGTTTGGCCTTTTTATACATTAATTGAGTTTATGGGCATTTAATGTGCATAATTCAAATTTGCACTACAAGCACGTGCTCCAGTGCACCAAAGTTGTTTGAAAAATCACATGTGTCTCCTTGGGTGAATTTCTAGGTCCCATCCAAGATATGGGAGTGGAATTCAAACATCTGGGCGTCGTGGCTCGGCCGGAAAGATTGAGAAACTTGGTTTTTTAATTCCTGTAATTCCAAAACACGGCTCAAAATCATGTAACTTGGCATGGTCTCATGACATGGCACCAACATGCTGCGGTAATTTTTTTGACCGATTGGGACAAGCTTTGGTGTAGGCTTCTTGCAAACCGGAGCTTCCCTCAAGAAGGCTCCTAGTTCCGAGAGGGAACATGTCACCTCGTGTGCGAAATGACATATGTACACTGCCTTCTCCCGCCTTAATTTTTTTACACATGCAGATTAGACCAAATAGAAGTATCGTGCTAAATTTTGAAATTATTTCGTGTTCGTTTGGCCCTTTTTATACATTAATTGAGTTTCTGGGCATTTAATGTGTATAATTCAAATTTGAACTACAAGCACATGCTCCCGTGCACTAAAGTTGTTTGAAAAATCACATGTGTGTCCTTGGGTGAATTTCTAGGTCCCATGCAAGAGATGGGAGTGAAATTCAAACATCTGGGCATCGTGGCTTGGCCGGAAAGATTGAGAAACCTGGTTTTTTAATTCCCATAATTCCAAAACACACCTAAAAATCATGAAACTTGGCATGGTCTCATGACATGGCACGAACATGCTGCGGTATTTTTTTTGGCCAAATTGGGACAAGCTTTGGTGTAAGCTTCTTGCAAACCAGAGCTTCCCTCAAGAAGGCTCGTGGTTCTGAGAGGGAACGTGTCACCTCCGTGTGCGAAACGACATACGTACACTGCCTTCTCCCGCCTTAATTTTTTTGCACATCCAGATTAGACCTAAGAGAAGCACCGTGCTAAATTTTGGAATTATTCCAGGCTCGTTTCGCCTTTTTTATACATTAATTGAGTTTCTGGGCATTTAATGTGCATAATTCAAAATTTGAACTACAAGCACATGCTCCCGTGCACCAAAGTTGTTTGAAAAATCACATGTGTGTCCTTGGGTGAATTTCTAGGTCCCGTGCAAGAGATTGGAGTGAAATTCAAACATCTGGGCGTCGCGGCTCGGCCGGAAAAATTGAGAAACTCGATTTTTTAATTCCTGTAATTCCAAAAAAGCCTGAAAATAATGAAACTTGGCATGGTGTCATGACATGGCACGAACATGCTGCGGTAATTTTTTTGGCCGAATTGGGACAAACTTTGGTGTAAGCTTCTTGCAAACCGGAGCTTCCCTCAAGAAGGCTCGTGGTTCCGAGAGGGAACGTGTCACCTCCATGTGCGAAATGGCATGCGTACACTGCCTTCTCCCGCCTTAATTTTTTTACACAACTAGATTAGACCAAATAGAAGTACCATGCTAAATTTTGGAATTATTCGGGGCTCGTTTCGCCTTTTTATACATTAATTGAGTTTCTAGGCATTTAATGTGCATAATTCAAATTTGAACTACAAGCACATGCTCTAGTGCATCAAAGTTGTTTGAAAAATCACATGTGTGTCCTTGGGTGAATTTCTAGGTCCCATGCAAGAGATGGGAGTGAAATTCAAACATCTGGGCGTCGTGGCTCGGCCGGAAAGATTGAGAAACTTTGTTTTTAATTCCTGTAATTCCAAAACACGCCTGAAAATCATGAAATTTGGCATGGTGTCATGACATGGCACCAACATGCTGCGGTAATATTTTTGGCCGAATTGGGACAAGTTTTGGTGTAAAATTCTTGCAAACCGGAGCTTCCCTCAAGAAGGCTCGTGGTTACAAGAGGGAACGTGTCACCTCCGTGTGCGAAACGACATACGTACACTGCCTTCTCCCGACTTAATTTTTTTACACAGCCAGATTAGACCAAATAGAAGTACCGTGCTAAATTTTGGAATTATTCCGGGCTCGTTTCGCCTTTTTTATACATTAATTGCGTTTCTAGGCATTTAATGTGCATAATTCAAATTTGAACTACAAGAATATGCTCCAGTGCACCAATGTTGTTTGAAAAATCACATGTGTGTCCTTGGGTGAATTTCTAGGTCCCATGCAAGAGATGGGAGTGAAATTCAAACATCTGGGCGTCGTGGCTCGGCCGGAAAGATTGAGAAACTTGGTTTTTTTAATTCCTGTAATTCCAAAACACGCCTGAAAATCATGAAATTTGGCATGGTGTCATGACATGGCACCAACATGCCGCGGTAATATTTTTGGCCGAATTGGGACAAGCTTTGGTGTAAGCTTCTTCCAAAACCGGAGCTTCCCTCAAGAAGGCTCATGGTTCCGAGAGGGAACGTATCACCTCCGTGTGCGAAACGACATACGCACACTGCCTTCTTCCGCCTTATTTTTTTACACAGCCAGATTAGACCAAATAGAAGTAACGTGCTAAATTTTAGAATTATTTCGGGTTCGTTTGGCCTTTTTATACATTAATTGAGTTTCTGGGCATTTAATGTGTATTATTCAAATTTGAACTACAAGCACATGCTCTAGTGCACCAAAGTTGTTTGAAAAATCAAATGTGTGTCCTTGGGTGAATTTCTAGGTCCCATGCAAGAGATGGGAGTGAAATTCAAACATCTGGGCGTCGTGGCTCAGCCGGAAAAATTGAGAAACTTGGTTTTTTAATTCCTGTAATTCCAAAAAATGCCTGAAAATTATGAAAATTGGCATGATCTCATGACATGGCACCAACATGCTGTGCTAATTTTTCTGTCCGATTTGCGAAGGCCCACACATTAACAATCAACAATGTCATTTTGGAACAAGTGCTGTCACGTTACAAATCGGAAACACTAGTCTTATTGAAACCGTGGGCGTTCGACTTACCAATTACAGGCGGCCACGCGTCCCCTTTTTTGTTGGCTAGGAGGTGCTGTGCGGGGTAGCTATTTGAGTACGTGAGGCGTGCGATCAGACCCCTGCACGTGCTCATCGGGAGGAGAGCCCTTTGACCGCTACCCGTCGCGCACCTCCCTCCCAATGTCTCCATTAATGGCGCCCAAGCACCTATTCTACGCGCGTGGCTATATGTCTCACTGGACTGAGATTTAAGAGAGAAAAATGAAAATCTGAAAAGAAAGTTTTGCACGGATCTTGATGTAAGATCCGGCAGACCTATATAGAATTGACTGCGACTTATAGCAAGCATGATGAATATAAGGACGATGATGGTGGATAATAATTGTCTTACATATTTAGGAACATAATTAAAAAAGACACATGCGGCAACGCCCGAAATACACAAGGGCAAAAGAAGAAGGAAGACAACGATCTGGCTCGCTGATCTCTACTTTCTTGATGCGTTGCTGCAGGCAGCGGGAACTAGTCTCCGCGGCGAGTGGCGACGAGCTCTTTCTTGTCCTCAAGATGCTACTTGAGAGCATCCACGGATTCCTCCACCAGCCTTCTGCGCTCGATGCGCTGCTTGTTATTCTCGTCCATAAGTTTCTCGACGATGACGCCGGTCCTCTTCAACAAGGCAGTGGTCTGCTCCTGCTGCTCCGCACTTCCGACGATCTTCGCTCTCAACAGGTCGCGCTCGGCCCGGAGCTTCACATTGCTCTCATTTAGTTGTCGGATGACGTCGGTAGACTGTTCAAACGAGGCTTCCAGGTCATCCTGCAACCTCTCCCACCTGGAGATCTGATCCATCTGCCTAAGGATGAGGGCACGCATGCGTCTGTAAAGATTCCTCACCTGCCCGCGAGGCATTTTCCCAGGCCGCCGCGGCAAGGGAGGACATCTCTACTGCATTCGCGGCACGGCGGGACATCTCTTCTGCTTCCACGGCGCGACCGGACCAGTCTGCTGCATCGACGACGCAGCGGGTCCTCCGTGCTGCTTCGGCGGCGCGGCGGGACCTCTCTGCTGCTACGGCCGTGCGGCAGGACATGTTGGCTGCTTTCGCGGCGAGGCGGGACATCTCTCATGCTCCCGCTTCCAGGCTCGCCTCTCCCTGGTGGCAATCTCTCGAGCCAGAACTCACGCTGGCCATGGCGGACGCAAGGGAACGATGATGAATGACTTGTTTGTTTTTGACTTTTTGTAGCTGAGGAGTTGAGGAGGAATGTGCAGTCATCTTGGAGTAGTAGTATTTATAACCGCGTAGTAATACGCTCCTAAGTGGGAAACCGTTTAGGTTTTGATCGGTGTGAACAAGTTTGCAATTTGGAATGTGACGGGACGCAGCCTCCCTGTTCTTCTAAAAAAATTGTGACGGGACGCATGCTCAAACTTTACTGACGGTTATAAGTGCGGCACTATTCTCGGAAGGCGTAACGTGGGCACGTACGCCTTCTCGGCCGCGTACGTGGCGTTTGCACCATTGGGTGCACCGCAATAGGCAATGTCAGCACACGTCTTGTTCCAACAACCATGCGCTGATGACCCACAAGTGTAGGGGATCTATCGTAGTCCTTTCGATAAGTAAGAGTGTCGAACCCAACGAGGAGCAGAAGGAAATGACAAGCGGTTTTCAGTAAGGTATTCTCTGCAAGCACTGAAATTATCGGTAACAGATAGTTTTGTGATAAGGTAATTTGTAACGGGTAACAAGTAATAAGAGTAAATAAAGTGCAGCAAGATGGCCTGATCCTTTTTGTAGCAAAGGACAAGCCTGGACAAACTCTTATATAAAGGAAAGCGCTCTCGAGGACACATGGGAATTATCGTCAAGCTAGTTTTCATCACGCTCATATGATTCGCGTTTGTTACTTTGATAATTTGATATGTGGGTGGACCGGTGCTTGGGTACTGCCCTTCCTTGGACAAGCATCCCACTTATGATTAACCCCTATTGCAAGCATCCGCAACTACAAAATAAGTATTAAGGTAAACCTAACCATAGCATGAAACATGTGGATCCAAATCAGCCCCTTACGAAGCAACGCATAAACTAGGGTTTAAGCTTCTGTCACTCTAGCAACCCATCATCTACTTATTACTTCCCAATGCCTTCCCCTAGGCCCAAATAATGGTGAAGTGCCATGTAGTCGACGTTCACATAACACCACTAGAGGAAAGACAACATACATCTCATCAAAATATCGAACGAATACCAAATTCACATGACTACTTATAGCAAGACTTCTCCCATGTCCTAAGGAACAAACGTAACTACTCACAAATCATATTCATGTTCATAATCAGAGGGGTATTAATATGCATAAAGGATCTGAACATATGATCTTCCACCGAATAAACCAACTAGCATCAACTACAAGGAGTAATCAACACTACTAGCAACCCACAGGTACCAATCTGAGGTTTTGAGACAAAGATTGGATACAAGAGATGAACTAGGGTTTGAGATGAGATGGTGCTGATGAAGATGTTGATGGAGATTGACCCCCTCCTGATGAGAGGATCGATGGTGATGACGATGGTGATGATTTCCCCCTCCCGGAGGGATGTTTCCCTGGCAGAACAGCTCCGCCGGAGCCCTAGATTGGTTCTGCCCAGGTTCCGCCTCAAGATGGCGGCGCTTCGTCCCGAAAGCTTCCTTATGATTTTTTCTAGGACGAAAGACTTCATATAGCAGAAGATGGGCACCGGAGCCCTGCCAGGGGGCCCACGAGACAGGGGGTGCGCCCAGGGGGGTAGGGCGCGCCCCCCACCCTCGTGGACAGGGTGTGGGCCCCCTCTGGTTGATTCTTTTGCCAGTATTTTTTATTAATTCCAAAAAGTGCTTCTGTGAAGTTTCAGGACTTTTGGAGTTGTGCAGAATAGGTCTCTAATATTTGCTCCTTTTCCAGCCCAGAATTCCAACTGCCGGCATTCTCCCTCTTCGTGTAAACCTTGTAAAATAAGAGAGAATAGGCATAAGTATTGTGACATAATGTGTAGTAACAGCCCATAATGCAATAAATAATGATATAAAAGCATGATGCAAAATGGACGTATCATGCGCGCTCGTTATTACCATCGTGCACGCTTCTTTTAATTAGAATGGGTGTGCCCGTCTAGCGCACACACACGTTGATCTATCTAACTGTTTCAGTTTGTTGTGGCTAATCGCAAACAGTTCATACATGTGAAGTGTATGCCATCAATCACAGACACTTTGATCTGGTTTACCCATTTCTGTTCTGTTGCCTAATCGCAAACAGTTAATCCTTCTGAAGCGTATGCCCTCAATCACACACACCTTGATCTGGCTGACCATTTCTTTTGTGTTGCCTAATCACAAACAGTTCATCCGAGTGAATCGTATGCTATATATCGCACACACCTTCATCTGGCTGCCCGTTTCTTTTGTGTTGCCCAATCACAAACAGTTCATCCGAGTGAACCGTATGCTGTGTATCGCACACGCCTTCATCTGGCTGCCCGTTTCTTTTGTTCCTCCTCACCGCAAACAGTTAATTAACCGTATGCCCTTCATCGCACACGCAAATAAAATCTGAACCGTGTTTGATACATCCTCCATCGCAAACGTTTTCACCTTTTTTGACAGTTTTCATACACCACCGTTTGTGATTATTGCATCGCACACAGTTTCTCGAAGGGTCTCTGATCGTAGTGTCACGTTAGCAGCATCCTGCAGTAGTGTGTAACTTCGCCTCAACGGCGAGCAGAGCGCGCGCACGGACGCCAGAGCGGAGCGCGCCGCGGCCGCCTCAACGGCGAGCAACCACGTGGTCAACCTTCTACCATCAATAAATTTTGACCTTGTTTCTCGTCACATTGCTGATTACAATGCAATAAGTAATTGCAAATCTGTTCACACCTATCAAACTAATATGTATTCACACTTAGCACCGGGCTATAAAAACTACCCACTCGAAAATTACTTCACAGTTCCTCTCCTCATCACCCACGAAACTGGTTTTTTCTGTCAAGTCATTCCGCCATGAACGGTAGGAGGAGTTTAGGGTGGACATATAACCAGGCAGCAAAGACCAAGGCCGTGGAAGCACTAGAGAGGTCCCGCCGCGAAGCCGCAGCCGCAGCAGAGATGTCTCGGCGCGCCGCGGAGCCCTCGAACAAGCTCTCACGGGCACGCGAGGGCTCTCACAAGCGCATTCACGGTGTCGGCCATCACGACAAGCCGGCGTTCTTGAAGTCCTTCATTGGCGACGACGACATTCTCGCTGGCGTCACTACACAGCAGGAGCTGGTCGACGGCTTGATGAAGCTGCTCAAGATCAGCGATGCCTCGGTTGACAAGGCGACCGGCCTCATCGAGCAACTCATGGATGACAATGCGAAGCTCCTCAAGTTGGTCGCCGAGAAGGAGGAGGAGGCCGCCGGCTGGAAGATGCTACATGAGCAGAGCAGTGCCTCGGAGATGACGCTGAAAGCGGTCGTCGAGGAACTGATGGGTGGCTTGAGGAAGCTCCGGATCGAGCACGAGCAGGAGGTGGAGGAATCCGTGGCTGCTTTCAAGCAAAGTCGTGATGAATTGAAGGAGATGGAGGATTTTGCCGCCGGGCGATCCATCGACGAGTAGAGATAGTAGCGACCCAGATCGTTGTCTGCAATTTCCTTCTTCTCTTGCCCCCGTGTCTTCTGGGCTTTCCCTCATGTGGCATTTTAAATTATCCGGAATATGTAAGACAATTATTATCTGCGCCATTGTAAATTTGTCGTCGTATTATCCGTTGCCATTTTATTTGTGGTCGTATTATCCGTTGCCCTATGTGGCAATTTAAATTAGGGCGGAATACGAATTGAAAACACGAACAAAGCAAATGCTGCCATGGGATCACAAGCAAACACCCTCCGTCCAGGTGCTTTAATTAACCCATTAATGGAGAAGTTGTGAGCGAGGCGGGCGGCGGCTGGTGCATGGAGGTCAAAGAGCTCGCTTCCCGGTGAGCATGGGCGGCCTTGCTGCTCGCACGTGTCCCGTCGAGCCTGCGAGGTGGACAGGATGCATGCGTCCCGTCGACCCTGCCCGGCGGACTGCTTGCACGCGTCCCGTCGAACCTGCACGGTGGACTTCTCGCGCTCGTCCCGTCTAATCAAACAGCTGCACGCACGCCACCGAGTATGATTAAATTTTGACATGGTAAATATAATACAACCGTTTGCTATATTAACGTGTCAGCTTTTTGTTTCAAAAAGGACTTCGTTTGCTACTAATGTGTGCGCCTCTTCTCAAACTGGACGATTTTTTTTACTACGACATATATGTGCCATGTCATGAAACCATGCCAAGTTTCATGTTTTTTGGGTGACTTTTTTATTTACTGGGATTTAAAAACCGAGATTCTCATTGTTTCAGGACGACGACAAGTTTGTAATTCATTCTCATTCCTTAAACGAGACCTAAACATGCACCCAATGACACATGTACGATTTCCCACCCATTTTGCTTCACTGAAGCATGTGGTTGTAGTTCAAATTTGAATTGCATAGAAAACTTAGTAATTAGTAATATATATATATATATATATATATATATATATATATATAATGGCCAAACGAACCCTGAACAATTTCAAATTTCAGCCCGACACTCCTATTATTCTATGTTGCCTGTAGAAAACAAAGTTCAAGGCGAGAAGAGGCATCGATTATCGTTTCGCCCACAAGAGGGGCATGTTTCCCTACCGGAACCACAGGGTTGCGACAGGCTCCGGTTTGTAAAAGGCTTGTAATATAGCTTCGCCCAAATTGGACAATTATATATACCATGTAGTGACACCATGCCAAGTTTCATGATTTCCTGGTGAGTTTTGGATTTACAGACATTTAAAACCTAGATTTGCAATGTTTGTGGCCAGGCCAGGACGGCGAGACGGTTGAATTCGTTCCCATTCGTTCCATGGGACCTAAACATGCACCCCAAGGAAACATGTCCGTTTTTTCTAGCCATTTTGGTGCACTGGAGCATGTATTTGTAGTTCGGATTTGAATGATGGACATTAAATGCCTAGAAAACTCAATTAATGAATAAAAAAGGTCAAACGAACCCTGAATAATTTCAAAGTTCAGCGCAAATCTCCAGTTGTTCCATGTCGCGTGTAGAAGAAAATACGAGGCTAGAAGAGGGAGTGATTATCATTTGGCCCACAAGGGGACACGTTTCCCTATCGAAACCACGAGGGTTCTTGCGACAGGCTCCGATTTGTAAGAGGTTTGTATAAAGCTTGGCCCAAATTGGCAATGTTTTTACCACGACATATATGTGCCATGACATGACACCATGCCACCTTTGATGACTTTCTGGTGAGTTTAGGATTTATGGGGAGTTAAAACCGAGATTCGAAATGTTTGAGGATGAGCCAGGACACCAGTACGGTTGTAATTCGTTCCCATTCCTGGCATGAGACCTAAACATGCACCCAAGGACACATGTATAATTTTTCTAGCCATTTTGGTGAACTGGAGCATGTATTTGTAGTTCAGATTTGAATGATGGACATTAAATGCCTAGAAAACTCAATTAGTGTATAAAAAGGCCAAACGAACCCTGAATAAGTTTAAATTTCAGCACGGATATTGTCGTGGAATTGTCACGGCAGATGTCCTCGTGCTAGGACTTAGTCGTGGAGCCATCGCAGCTAGGAAGCTTAAAGGGGTTAAACGGGACAAGGAATACGAGGGTTATACTGGTTAGGCCCCTTACGGAGAAGGTAAAAGCCTACGTCCAGTTGAGGTGGTATTGATTAGGGTTTCGATGACCAGTGAGCTTAATCGCTATGCCTGGCTCTCGACGAGATCTTACTTGTCCCTAAACCGCCGCCGGATCGCCCCTTTATATAGAGAGGTTGACGCCCAGTGGCTCTCAGAGTCCCGGCCGGCTCATAAGAGTGTCCGGCTCGGACTCTCAACTATTCTCGCCTTACACTACAAGTTCCATCATAATGGCGGTTATCACTACGGGCCTTAAGCCATCTCCGGGTCTTAAGCCCATTATTGACCCGCCGTCTTCAAGCTCGGTACTGGGCTTCGCGTGATGACCATTATGAGTAACCCGGCCCCTCCTGGGCGGGTGACTCTAATGGTTATATCCTCAACATTAGGCCCCAGATTGATTTGAACCGGTTCATGTCAATCTTCAATTCCTTTGAGAGAAAAATCTTCAATTCCTTTGAGAGAAAAAATCTTCCGGCTTATGGTCGTGCAAAGGTTATAACCCGTCGTGACGTCATCTTCTGGAGTCCTGGTAACCCACCGTGACGTCATCTTCCATTAAGTCCATTTTTTTATTCTGTTATACTCCAACGGATCTTATCTTTAATGGCTATCCCGAAAATCGAGGCGCTTTCGTGGCGAGATAATCACGCCGTGGCCTCCTCGTTTCTCGCGCCCACTTATGAGCCTCACCTTATAAATAGCCCGGCCCATGAGCCTCCAGTTACTCGTCGCCTCCATCTTCTTCCTCCTCTCGCCACTGTGCTGCCGCCCGAGCTCCGCCGCCGCCGCCGCGGGTTTCCTCGTCTTCACCAACTCAGGCCGCTGCATCAACCTGACGTGACCAGAGAAACGCGACGAACCTCCGCAGTAACTCCACATCTATAAGCTTTCTCCTCCCTGTTCCTCAGATCCGCATTAGCGACCTTCGAGTTCGTCGCTGTTCGTCATGAACACTTGATAGATTCCACTCTTAATACCCCTTCTTGATCTTTAGACGGTATAGAACTGCTGCGGTAGCTGTTTCGCACCCGTTCCAAATGTACATAGATCCCTTTTCATTGCACAGAGGCTCCGTTCGAACCTGTGAACTTCCTCTGTGTCAGTTCTAGGTCTAGAAATTTTCCCTTTCCAGTCGATCGTTTGATCCAGAATAACTACTGTGATCTGTGAAACTTGTTTGCGCCGCACTTAGTCAAAAATTGCCTCTGTTTAGATATGGCGGCTCATATCTCCGGCTTAAAAGAGGCCACGCGCTGTAGAATTTCTGGCTCATTTATGATAAAACTGTAGACAATTTGAATTACTCACGATGCCCTCAGCGGCTTAGATAACCCGATGCACTTAGCCATATGTCATTAGGCCCCTTCATAAGCCGCCATTTGAGTATTGAACTGTAGACGTCTTCCGGCTTATAATTGAACAGGACATTTCCCTTTTGTCATAGGCTTCATCTTTCACAATGCCACCCAAAGCTCCCAAGGCACCCATCACGTGCAACTGGATGAGATCCAATGTCACCGACGATACTTTAGCTGATTTCGTGAAGACGGGTTACTTGCCCAAGAAGGAGATCATGTCTTATCGTGCCCCTGACCCGTCGGAGGGAAGACCTCAACCAAGAGATGGTGAGGTGGTGATATTTGCTGATCACATGAGCCGGGGCTTCGCACCACCCGGCTCAAAATTCTTTAGAGAGGTTCTGAACTTCTTTGATCTGCGGCCGCAAGACATAGGAGCCAATTCCGTGTTGAATATCTGCAATTTTCAAGTATTCTGCGAAGTCTATCTTGGAGAAGAGCCCAGCCTACTGCTTTTTAGGGAGTTGTTCTATCTGAATCGCCAGAATGAGTGCGCCAACGGGCCTAGCTTGGAACTTGGCGGAATCTCCATTCAACGACGGAGAGATTGCCTTTTTCCTTACGCTGAACCGCCAAGCCATCCAAAGGACTGGAACCAGACGTGGTTCTACTGCCAGGACACTTCTCCGGCTGACGAGAGCCCTCTGCCCGGCTTTCGTGCCCTGCGTCTGGAGCCAAATCACCCTCTGCCAGACAAACTATCTCAAGCTGAGCGTCAACCTCTGATCCCCACCATCAATAAGATCAAGGCTCTCCTGGGAAACGGCCTCAACGGCATTGATCTGGTCCGGGTTTGGATCTCTTGGCGGGTGATCCCCTTGAGCCGCCGCCCCGGCTTAATGTGTGCTTACACGGGCCGGAAGGATGACCCTCTGCGGCACAGCCCCAACGATCTTCCTGAGGACGTTGTGGACGACATGACCAAGTCTCTCCTGAATGAGAGCTTAGCCGACTGTGGGAGGACCGGCTTAAACCCCTTCTGCCAAGCTAACCCGGCTCCGGCGGTAAGCCACTGACCTGAACACCTTGGTTTTCCTTTTAATAGTTTTCATCTGAACTTTAAGAAATCTTTGTTGTATGTTTCAGGCTAATGACAAGTTCTGGAAGGTCAAATATGACCATGAGGCGGCCAAAAAAGCCAGGAAGGCTAAGAAAGCCGCCAGGAGAGCCGCTCCCCGCAAGAAGGGAAGCAGGCCTACTGCCTCAGAGCTGCTTCAGCTAAGTGACAGCTCCGAGTCAGAGGTAACCCCTGAATCTGTAGGCTCTTCTTTTGTTTCTTGTTTATTCCTATCCGCCTTATCGATACTGATCATCAGCAGGATGACACCGGAGCAAGTAACCCGGTGACTGAAGAGGTAACGACACTTTCCTCCGACTCGGAGCCCTTGCCAAGGCTGAAAGTCCGAAGAGTAACCCGGAAAGTAAGATTTTCACATCCTTTAGCTTATCAAGATCCTCAATTTCTTTTGAAGCAACAGATTCATGAGAGCCGGCGGCACACCCGGACCAACAAGGACGCAGACCTCTCCTCCGGCTTACCTGAAGCATCAAGGAAGCGCCGGACCGAGGTTATCTCCAACTTATATCCTTTTCATCCTTTGGCGGGCGTTATTCGTCAACCGCTCAATTCTTCTGATTCAAATTATCAGGAAACTTCACCTTCCTCTAGTGATTCCATGCAATCTAACCTGCTGGCTTTCAAGACCGCACCCGGGTAACGATGATCATCTTGTGTTGTGCTTATCTTTACTCATGCTTTTGTACTAACCTTTTGTCCTTTCAGTGCCTAGGCAAAGCTCAGCAAGAGGGCGAAGAAGAATAAACCGATCGAAGAGCCGGTCCTAACTGAACCGGAGACTTCAGCTCAAGAGCCGCCATCTGCCTCTGCTCTTGAAGCCACCGCTCCAACCGATGAGCCAGTCATAGAGCCTTCCGCTAACCCGGAGATCCCCAGCCCAGCTCAGCCGGCCGATGACCCGGACGTCGTAATCACCCGGACAGAGTTTGTCGAGCCGGGGAGACCCACTGCGCTGGCCAAATGCTCCGTCAAAGAAGAACTGTTGGAGCGCCGCAGGGCCAAGCTGGAGATCACTGACTATGCGAATTTGAGCATTGGAGACATCGTCTCAAGTTACATTGGTCAAGTGCACAACAGCCGAGACTTAGAGATTGACATGGTAAAGCAAATACAGCAAAAATCTGAGGTACCTCTCTTGCTTACTCCATAGTCATTCTCCCCATGCTAGCCCCCAAGTCTACCACTGATGATAGAATATGTTGTAGACTTAACTTCCGGCTTACTTTCATGAACAGGCCATTTGTAAATAGAACCTTTCAGCATGCATTAGCCCCCAAGTGCCAAGTGTCTTTGCTTGGAAAGTGCTTGGGACTTTAAAGTTGTATAATAATTACTCATACTATAACCCGGAACTTGTACAGGCTGCTTGCAAGAAGTTTGAAGCTGAGATCTCTGAGCTGAAGAACCGCCTGAAGACTCAGGAAACTGAGACCCGGAAGGCCAACGCTAAATTTGAGTTCAGTGTTGCTGCACAAGAGAAGCTGAAGAAGAAGTTTGAAACCGAAAGGAAGACTTGGGCCGAGGAGAAAGCTGCTCTGGTCAGCCGGGCCGAACAGGCGGAGGCGGCTCTGACGGAGAGAACCGCCGAACTCTCCGGCTTAAAACGCCATGTGTCACAGATGGTCGCCGCAATCTTCGGTAAATCATTCTGCAGGCTTTCAACAAGTTTACATTCTTTATGTCTCATAAGTCCCATCATTGCTAGCGGCTTACCTTACTTTGTTAAACAGGTCCCAGAAGCGCCAACCTCAATCAGAATGTGCTGACCAAGCTGAAGGCCGTGTACACCTTGGTGGAGCAACTCTACACCGGGTCACAGCGCGCCTTGGCCGTTGTGGCCCTGTCCAATGAGGTTCCGACTCACCTGGCGGACGTACTTCGGCGGCTTGCCGTTCTTCCTCAGCGCTTCCAAGAGCTACGACGGGCCTCTGCAAGAGCCGGAGCCATAGCTGCTCTGAGCCGGGCCAAGGCTTTCCTCCCGGAGCTAGACCCGGCGGAGATCGCGCTTGGATACCCCAGTCTGAAGGAAGACGACACTCCCTTTGATCAAAAAGACTTTGCTGCCTGCGTGAAGAGTGTGCGCCCGGTGGCTACCTCGATTGGGAATGACACCGACCTCACCAAGTATCAGCCGGGCTATGACTCGGAGAATCAGAGGATCCCCACTCCACGCTACGAAGCAATCAGCTTGATCCCTCCGACTCGTAAGCATACCTTCGCCCCAGAAGTTGACCCGGCCGGGTTAATTGACGAGGAGGCTCAATTTGAAGCTTTGAGCGGCATTGACTGGAAATCGTCAACCTTCCAGGTCATGGGAACAGCCGGAGGAGCGGAGAGGGATGAGCCGGAAGCTTCGACCCAGCAAGCATCTTGACTCTTAGGCGGCCCATGGTTACGCCTTTAAAACAATGCCTCACCTTTTGGACTCGGGGAGTCTTGTAATAGAGTAGGACAAACATGTTAACCTTGTCGTGCCATCGTGCACATGTTGAATGCTTAGCTCCATTGAAGTTGCTTCCTTATATTCCTCCGGGTCATAATTGATCATTTATTGTCCTTAAGCTCGAATAGCTGTCTTTAACCATCCTGCATAGAAAAACAAGTCACAAGTCTCTAGGCGGCTTACCGCACTGAGAACCATAGACCTTACATATATAACCCGGAATATGAATTAAAAATCACCAAAGACTGGCCCTCAATTACATCTTTGATGTAACCATAATAGCATACTTACAAGCCTTCAAGTATAGTTCCGGCTTATGTAACCCGAATAATGAGGTGAAGATCTCAACTCCGGTTTACCAGCATCAAGAATACTTACTATATGTTATCAACATTGTGAATCAAAATTAAGTCGGCAAAGGAAAAGCCGCCCTTGCACACTGTTGATGTGACCAACAGAACTTGTTGTAAGTCAGAAGATCAAAAACTTAGGGGCTTCCGGTTCGAATACGACCAGAGAACCGTCCCAAAGGGGTTAAGCTAAGATTCGAATGCGATCATATAGCCCCCAGTGGCTTTGGCGATGCCAATCAAGAGGGTACCGACAGCTATGTTCTCTTTGGTTCGAATACGACCCATGTTTGAACAGGAAGCCCCCAAATGACCTTAAGAGTTGTTTAACGACGCTGATTCGAATACGATCCACGTCGGTTCCCAAAGGGGGTTGAGCTATGATTCAAATATGATCAAAGAAAACTCCCCAATGAGCTCGGCACTTTGCCAATCAAGTGGGTATCGACAGCTATGTTCTCTTTGGTTCGAATACGACCTATGTTTGAACAGGAAGCCCCCAGGTGATTATATTGTTTACGGCTAGATTCGAATACGATCATAAGCCGGATCCACCTCCAAGTGACCATGTGATGTTGTAATGGAAATAACACGTTTACCTTTGGAGGAGAAAAGGACAGAGGTCCTGCTTTATTATTTAACATAATATATACATGGCTATAGAAATATGTACATTATGAGAGCCGGTGGCTCAAGTGTAATAAGGCCGAAGCTGAGCTATGTTCCACGGCCGACGGGTCTCTTCCTCCGACTTGCGTGAATCTTTATGCTCCCGAACGTCAATAAGGTAGTATGACCCGTTGTGCAAGTTCTTGCTGACCACAAAGGGCCCTTCCCAAGGCGGGGATAGCTTGTGTGCATCTGTTTGATCTTGGATGAGCCGGAGCACCAGATCACCTTCCTGGAAGACCCGGGACTTAACCCGGCGACTGTGATAACGGCGCAGGTCTTGTTGGTAAATCGCTGAGCGAGCTGCTGCCACGTCACGCTGTTCGTCCAACAAGTCAAGAGCATCTTGGCGCGCCTGTTCATTATCCGCCTCAACATAAGCCGCCACTCGAGGCGAGTCATGACGGATGTCACTGGGGAGGACTGCTTCCGCTCCATAAACCATGAAGAAAGGCGTGTAACCCGTAGACCTGTTAGGAGTAGTATTGATGCTCCATAGCACGGAGGGTAACTCCTCCACCCAACAACCCGGCGTCCGTTGCAAAGGGACCAAAAGCCGGGGCTTAATGCCCTTCAAGATCTCCTGATTAGCTCTCTCAGCTTGACCATTGGATTGAGGATGAGCCACTGATGAAACATCAAGTCGAATATGCTCTCGTTGACAAAACTCCTCCATGGCGCCCTTAGACAGATTGGTACCATTGTCAGTTATAATGCTGTGTGGAAAGCCGAAGCGAAATATCACCCTTTTCATGAACTGAACCGCCGTGGCCGCGTCACACTTGCTAACTGGCTCTGCCTCAACCCACTTTGTGAACTTGTCAACTGCCACCAAAAGGTGGGTCTTCTTATCCTTGGACCTTTTAAAAGGCCCAACCATGTCAAGCCCCCAGACCGCAAATGGCCAAGTAATTGGAATCATCCTCAGCTCCTGAGCCGGCACATGAGCCCGTCGCGAGAACCTCTGGCAACCATCACATTTACTGACCAAGTCCTCCGCATCAGCATGAGCCGTCAGCCAATAAAAACCATGACGAAAAGCCTTGGCCACAAGAGATTTTGAGCCGGCATGATGGCCACAATCCCCCTCGTGAATCTCACGCAAAATATCTTGGCCTTCCTCAGGGGAAACACAACGCTGGAAAGTTCCAGTGACACTGCAGCGATGTAGCTCACCATTGATAATTATTATTGACTTAGACCGCCGGGTTATCTGTCTGGCCAAAGTTTCATCCTCAGGCAACTCTCCCCGGGTCATGTAAGCCAAGTATGGTACTGTCCAGTCTGGGGTGATGTGGAGAGCCGCCACCAACTGTGCTTCCGGGTCAGGGATAGCCAAGTCTTCCTCTGTAGGTAACTTAACAGAAGGGTTATGCAAGATGTCCAAGAAAGTATTAGGCGGCACCGGCTTTCGCTGAGAGCCCAGCCGGCTTAGTGCATCAGCCGCCTCGTTCTTCCTGCGATCGATGTGCTCTACTTGGTAACCCTGAAAATGTCCAGCAATGGCATCAACTTCACGGCGATAAGCCGCCATGAGAGGGTCCTTGGAATCCCACTTGCCTGATACTTGTAGAGCCACTAAGTCTGAGTCGCCGAAGCACCTTACCCGGCTCAAGCTCATCTCCTTAGCCATCCGAAGACCATGGAGCAAGGCCTCGTACTCAGCCGCATTGTTAGTACACGGAAACATCAACCATAGCACATAATGAAACTTGTCACCTTTAGGGGAAGCCAATACAACTCCAGCCCCCGAGCCCTCCAATTGCCTAGACCCATCGAAGTGAATAGTCCAATATGTATTATCCGGCTTTTCTTCGGGCACCTGTAGCTCTGTCCAATCGTTGATGAAATCCACCAAAGCTTGAGATTTAACAGCAGTGCGCGGTACGTATTTCAGACCATGAGGCCCAAGCTCTATAGCCCACTTAGCCACTCTTCCTGTGGCTTCTCTGTTTTGGATGATATCTCCAAGGGGAGTAGAACTAACCACAGTGATGGGGTGACCTTGGAAATAATGCTTAAGCTTCCGGCTTGCCATGAACACACCATAAACAAGCTTCTGCCAATGCGGATACCGCTGTTTGGACTCGATGAGCACTTCACTGACGTAATAAACCGGCCGCTGAACCGGATACTCCTTACCCTCTTCCTTGCGCTCCACCACCACAGCCACACTGACGGCTCGTGTGTTAGCAGCTACATACAGTAATAAGGGCTCCTTGTCAATCGGAGCAGCAAGGACTGGGGGCTCAGCCAGCTGTCTCTTCAAATCCTCAAAAGCAGTATTAGGAGCATCATTCCAGACAAAGTCATCAGTTTTCTTCATCAACTGGTACAGTGGCATGGCCTTTTCACCCAAACGGCTTATAAACCGGCTCAAAGCAGCGATGCGGCCTGCTAGACGCTGGACGTCGTTGATGCACGCCGGCTTAGCCAGAGAGGTGATTGCCTTTATCTTTTCTGGGTTAGCTTCAATGCCTCTGTTGGAAACCAGGAAACCCAAGAGCTTGCCTGCAGGAACACCAAAAACACACTTGGCCGGGTTAAGCATCATCTTGTAAACCCAGAGATTATCAAAGGTTTCTGTAAGGTCATCTACCAGGGTCTCCTTCTCCCTGGACTTAACCACGATATCATCCACATAGGCGTGAACATTGCGCCCAATCTGGTTATGAAGACAATTCTGCACACAACGCTGGTAAGTCGCCTGTGCACTCTTGAGTCCAAAAGGCATAGACACATAACAGAAGGCTCCAAAGGGAGTGATGAACGCCGTCTTCTCCTGGTCCTTAACTGCCATTTTAATCTGATGGTATCCAGAATACGCATCCAAGAAACTTAAACGCTCACAACCCGCCGTGGCATCAATGATTTGATCAATACGGGGGAGAGCAAAAGGATCAGCCGGACACGCCTTGTTTAAGTCCGTGTAGTCCACACACATCCACCAGGTGCCATTCTTCTTGAGCACGAGCACCGGGTTAGCTAACCATTCTGGATGAAAAACTTCGACAATAAACCCGGCTGCCAAGAGCCGGGCCACCTCCTCACCAATGGCTTTCCGCCTTTCTTCATTAAACCGCCGAAGGAATTGCCTGACCGGCTTAAATTTCGGATCAATATTGAGAGTGTGCTCAGCGAGTTCTCTAGGTACACCTGGCATGTCAGAAGGCTTCCATGCAAAAATGTCCCTGTTCTCATGGATGAACTCGATGAGCGCGCTTTCCTATTTTGGATCCAGATTGGCACTGATGCTAAACTGCTGAGATGAGTCACCTGGAACGAAATCAACAAGTTTAGTCTCATCAGCCGACTTAAATTTCATTGCCGGCTCATGCTCCATGGTCGGTTTTTTCAGAGATGTCATATCTGTTGGGTCAACATTGTCTTTGTAAAACTTCAACTCCTCTGTTGCACAAACAGATTCTGCATAAGCCGCGTCGCCTTCCTCACACTCCAAGGCTATCTTTCGGCTGCCATGAACCGTAATGGTCCCATTGTGACCCGGCATCTTGAGCTGTAAGTATACGTAACACGGCCGTGCCATGAACTTGGCGTAAGCCGGCCGCCACCAGGGCCAGGTGACCCGGATTATCAACCCGGGGAGGGTGATCCTCCCTACTCCACATAATGGGCTGCTCAGACCATCTTAAATAGCGTGGAACCGCCGGCTCAACAGCATTCACAGCCCTCTTATGAAGCTTCTGATCTCGCTTACACAGACTGGTGGTAAACACATGATACTGTCCACCATTGAGCTGCTTTGGATTGGTCTGGTATCCCCCCTGTTGCTGTTGATGACCCTGGCCGGACTGCTGATTAAAGCCCCCTTGAACATTCTGAGGATTGGAATTTGAGCCGCCGCCCGGGCCATGAAAGCCGCCAGCGCCTGAGCCGCCGCCCGAGCCACTGTTGCCATTAAAGGCATTGGAATTCTTAAAGGCCTTCATGATTGCGCAATCTTTCCATAGATGAGTGGCTGGCTTCTCCCTAGAGCCATGCCTTGGACAAGGCTCATTCAACAACTGCTCAAGCGTTGGACCTGAACCGCCGGCTCAGGGAGGTGGCCTCCCCTTACGTCGCTGGTTGTTACCCTGCGAGCTGGCATTGGCCACAAACTCCATGCTGCCATCAGCCTTACGCTTATTACCTCCTTGGTTCGCCGGGTTATGCTGAGGACCCTTGCCATTGCCGTTCTTCTTTCCCTTCCCTGTCCTTTCATCATCTGACGCGGGGTCCTTGGTACTATCAGAGTCGGCGTACTTGACGAGAGCCGCCATCAGCGTACCCATATCATTGCAATCGCGCTTGAGCTGCCCAAGTTTCATCTTCAGGGGCAGGAAACGACAATTTTGCTCCAACATTAAGACTGCAGAACCGGCATCCATCTTGTCAGATGAATGTATTATCTCTTTGACCCGGCGAACCCAATGTGTCGTAGACTCACCCTCCTGCTGCTTACAGTTAGTCAAATCCACAATTGACATAGACTGCCTACAGGTATCTTTGAAGTTTTGGATGAACCGGGCTTTCAGCTCAGCCCAAGACCCGATAGAATTCGGTGGCAGCCCTTTCAACCAAGTGCGGGCAGTCCCATCTAACATCATGGTGAAGTACTTGGCCATCGCCGCTTCGCTGACCTCCAGCAATTCCATGGCCATCTCGTAACTCTCGATCCAGGCTCCGGGTTGTAAATCAGCCGTGTAATTAGGCACCTTCCTAGGCCCTTTGAAGTCCTTGGGTAGACGTTCATTGCGGAGAGCCGGCACTAAACAAGGGACACCTCCAGTCCTCGTAGGGATGCCCACATCGACGGAAGCCGTCAGATAAGCCGGGGGTGGCCGGTAAGCCGTCAACTGAGGCACCTGCTCCGCCTCTTGCCGTGCTCTGTCTTGGTCTGCTGCGTGAAAGGCCCCGTTATGAGCCGGGCCGTGGCCAGGCGGCAAGTCATGGCGTCGGACATTGCTTGAGCCGGTCGCTGAGACCATGTGTCTGCTATAACTCGGGCTCCGGCCTGGACGAGGGGTTGAATGGATCGTGTCCCGGTTATAAGAGTACGCCTCTTGCTGCGCCAGAGCTGTCTGAAGGAGTTCTCTGACCCGGCGGGTTTCAACCGCCGTTGGAGAGTCACCATCAATTGGGAGAGCCGCCAGCCGTGCCGCCGCGGCGACCATGTTTTCCAACGGGTTGGCATAATGACCCGGTGGTATTGGCACGTACTGAGGCGGGGCAGGGTTCACCCGGGGAGGTCCCATCACTTGGGGCTGAGTTGGCGTCCCAGCCCGGGGCACTATGATCTCCGGCGGGTTACTAGACCCTGCACCCGGCGTGTTGAAGAGGTTTCGAGGATCGTAAACCGGAGGGAGTCGAGATTGGGCCTTTTGATGCCTCCTTCTCATGACCTCATTGGACGCGTTCTGATCCATCATGAGCCGGAAGGACTGCGCCTGAATCAACTGAGTCTGGGCGTCGAGAGCCGCCCTCTCCGCAGCCATCCTGATCCCCTCCGCCGCCAGATCCTCCTTGGCCTTTGCTAGATCCAGCTTTAACTGTGCCACCTCCGCGTCATGTTGAACTTGCCGCCGGAGCTACCGTAGCGGTCAACAGGACCGTCATCTTGTCTGTGAGATCCATCAGCACCTGAGCCGGCGAGGGCACCGGGCTTCCTGACCCGGAGGCGGGGTTTTGAACAGGTTGCGCGCCGCCCATGAAGATTCCAACCCGGCTCGGCAGTTCAAAGGGGTCCGGAATGCTGTCGCCGTCGGAACAGCCCCTGAGCCTGCCATCCTGAAGTTGATATAACGAATTTGAGTCATCCGTAGCCAACTCGCCGTCAGAGCCGGCAGCCGTCTCATCACCAGATCCAGACCCTTCAGAGAGTCCTCCATGGACACATCCCACGAAAGCATGCTTCAAGGCAGGTAGAGCCCGGGCGGGTCATGCACGCTGAGCCGTCTCGATGAGATCGGTGCAGAGTTCCGGCTCAGGGCCCGGCTCACCAATCTTACCAATGAAGACGTGGATTCCGCCGAAGGGGACCCGGTACCCGTACTCGATTGAGCCGGCGTCGGGGCCCCAGGTTGCATCGTCGATGTAGAGCTTGCCGCGACGACTCTTGGTCATCCGGCCCACAGCGTATCCCTTGAGCCCTTCGAAGCTGCCCTTCAAGAACTCAAATCCACCATGCGCTGGCCCCACGGTGGGCGCCAACTGTCATGGAATTGTCACGGCAGATGTCCTCGTGCTAGGACTTAGTCGTGGAGCCATCGCAGCTAGGAAGCTTAAAGGGGTTAAACGGGACAAGGAATACGAGGGTTATACTGGTCCGGCCCCTTACGGAGAAGGTAAAAGCCTACGTCCAGTTGAGGTGGTATTGATTAGGGTTTCGATGACCAGGGAGCTTAATCGCTATGCCTGGCTCTCGACGAGATCTTACTTGTCCCTAAACCGCCGCCGGGTCGCCCCTTTATATAGAGAGGTTGACGCCCAGCGGCTCTCAGAGTCCCGGCCGGCTCATAAGAGTGTCCGGCTCGGACTCTCAACTATTCTCGCCTTACACTACAAGTTCCATCATAATGGCGGTTATCACTATGGGCCTTAAGCCATCTCCGGGTCTTAAGCCCATTATTGACCCGCCGTCTTCAAGCTCGGTACTGGGCTTCGCGTGATGACCATTATGAGTAACCCGGCCCCTCCTGGGCGGGTGACTCTAATGGTTATATCCTCAACAGATATCCTGTGGTTCCATGTTGCCCGTGGAAGAAAATACAAGGCGAAAAGAGGTAGTGATTACGTTTCGCCCACAAGGGGAACACGTTTCCCTAACAGAACCACGAGGCTTCTTTGAGAGAAGCTCCAGTTTTTGTAAGAGGTTTGTAATAAAGCTTGGCCCAAATTGGACAATATTTTTACCACGACATATATGTGCCATGAGGTGACACCATGCCACCTTTGATGACTTTCTGGCGAGTTTAGGATTTATGGGGACTTAAAAACCGAGATTCGAAATGTTTGAGTACGAGCCATGACACCAGTACGGTTGTAATTTGTTCCCATTCCTGGCATGGGACCTAAACATGCACCCAAGGACACATGTATAATTTTTCTAGCCATTTTGGTGAACTGGAGCATGTATTTGTAGTTCAGATTTGAATTATGGACATTAAATGCCCAGGAAACTCAATTACTTTATAAAAAGGCCAAACGAACCCTGAATAAGTAAATTTCAGCACGGATATCCTGTCCTTCCATGTTGCCCGTAGAAGAAAATACAAGGTGAAAAGAGGCAGTGATTACGTTTCGCCCAGAAGGGGGACGCGTTTCCCTATCGGAACCACGAGGCTTTTTTGAGAGAAGCTCCGGTTTGTAAGAGGCTTGTAATAAAACTTGCGCCACAATGGACGAAAAAAATTCCTCGACATATAAGTGCGATGTCGTGACACCATGGCAGGTTTCATGATTTTCAACTTAGTTTTAGATTTACGGGGATTTAAAAACCGAGATTCTTCTCATGAAATGTTTTCAAATAGCACATGGTTCACTCACGAAAGCCGATATTCAATGAAAACTTTGTGGAAACCACATTTTAAAGTTTCATAAAAATCTGAAAAAATGTGGGATGTTAAGAAGGTGATGTTTTATTGTGACACAAAATTTCAAGTTGAAAAACATTACGAGATGTGAGCTATGAAAAAGAGAAATTCCGCCCTGAATAGTGACATTACTATTCGGCACTATTCAACACTAATTTTGTCTTTTTCATAGCTCACATCTCTTAATGTGTTTCAACTTGAAATTCTGTGTGCCAATAAAACATCATCCTCTTAACATCCCGCATTTTTTGAATTTTTTTTTAAACTTCAAAACATCTTTTTCTCGTGGTTTTCACCGGTTTCCACCGAATGTTGGTTTCTGTATGATATCCCCCCCCGTTGCGCGCGCGATCTGAGTCCTGCGTTCTGACTGGCCAGAACCCAAACCCCACGGATCGTACGTGTGCACCGTTGGATGCTCCCAAATCGAATGGCAACCCTGAGCCCTTTCGACGGCACATGGAGTACATGGGTAAGCACTGTGCGCATGCGTCGTGTAGCTCACGCTTCCTTCTCAACTAGGTTTTCATTCAAAACAGGCTACCGTTTCTCACCACTCCTCTCATCGGTTTCCCGCCTCTTCTCCCGGATATGCATGATGTAGATGTTCGTTTAATTCTTATAGTTCATCTCATCCAAAATCAATAAGTTTTATAAAAAAACTATTTTAAGATTCATGGAATTGTGCATTGTAAAGGTAAAAACAAAAAGTGACAATTCATTTAGAAAAAAAGGTTTGGGAAATTAAGATATGGAAGATTCTAGAGAACAAAGGAGAAGTGCTTGTGTTTTGAGGTTTGTGCATTATGCTTAAGTTCA
The DNA here is from genome assembly GCF_018294505.1 of Triticum aestivum. Classification (NCBI taxonomy): domain Eukaryota; kingdom Viridiplantae; phylum Streptophyta; class Magnoliopsida; order Poales; family Poaceae; genus Triticum; species Triticum aestivum. The sequence goes on from NC_057796.1 coordinate 115,435,852, forward strand.
ACCATGGAGTCTTCTAGATTGTACATGTGACAGAATCTGGTGGATTGCAGATGATATCCAACAGCCAGTAGTGCTCGGATTTGCCATCTCTGTACCGTCGGATTGGCTTCATCCAACGAGCAACTTTCATAGTTATTCGCACACTATATAGGTGTGTAGATGTATAGATATATATAGATGTGTCCCATGCTAGACAAAATAAAGTTTGAGCGCATGCGTGGGACGACCCCCCCCCCCCCCGCTGCCGCCTCGAAGTTGGGAAACTGACATCATAGGTATTGAACCAGGCGTAGAGTCGGGTACGGTGTTCGGTTTGTAATGTACTTGGCGTGGCCCATCGAAGTTGTGCATTTGGGATTTAAACACATCATACAACATCGTACCCATACATATTTTCGGGCCGGATGCAGTGTATACGGGGTCTTCTGATCGACCACGTCTCCCTTGTGCGGTTTTTTGTGACGACACGGATATCTGTGGGCTCCCCGAGTGTATATATATAATCCCTTTGACAGATAATGAGGGGTATGTGTTGGCCATGAATGGATTCCTCCTAGTTCATGTTAGGGCCGGTCACCGTCAAATGTCGGTCAACCAAAGCTCGAGCTCATGCGTTGTCAGGATTCCCTCCCAGATGCTCGGATTGCTGGGTTCGACCTACATCAAACCCTGTGTATGTATCTCGTCCTTAACTACCTTGCCTTCATGGTTGTTGTCTGTATCGAGAGGTAGGCACCACATCTAAATTTTACATTATTCTCTATTGAAAACACACATCACCCTTTCCCAACGTACATCATTTTGGGCCGCATGCAAGAGGTGTTGGTTTTGTGGTCCCTCTCGTGCGATGTTTATGATGGTTCAATCTATTGGCCCAAGCAGTTTATCGACAACAACAACTGTCATTTGACCAAACGAAAGATTCATTGGTCCGTCTTATGGTAGGTCATGGCGACATGCATGAATGACCAAAGTATCGATCATTACGTGCATCCGCCCCGCTGACACGAAGTGGGAGGTGGTGGGCCAAGCATCCTAGCTAGGTACGACATTATGTCATCATATATATCCTAGCTAGGTGGTTGTTAGGGTGCTTTCGGGTTTGCGAGGTAGGTGCCACCAAAGTTATGCATTGTGTATTTAAAGTTTTAAACATCCCCAATATTCGTACATATATTTGGCCACTTCCAGGTGGTTCTTGATTTCTGGCCCCTCTCATCGATCTTCAATGACACGCCCAACCGTGGGCCCGCGGAGTCAAAGTTGTGCATTGGAATTTTGAACATTACATACCATCCTTTTCACTCATATATAATTGGGCCACATGCTGGTGTGGCTGTCTTTTGACCCTCCCTAACGTTATTTTTTGTTGCAAAGACTCTGATGATCCTCAACGGACACGGGGTATAATATCTAAACTGTGTGCGATACAAGTGCGATGTGAATCACCACGACCGCGCAAGCGCAAGCAAATTAAGATGGAGGTACTGGCTCAACCGTGTGCGATGCAAGTGTTGAAATCACCATTACCGCACAAGCGGGAGCAAAGGGTGGAGGTACTGGCTCAACCGTGTGCGATGCAAGTGCGCTGAAATCACCACGTCCGCGCAAGCGCGAGCAAAGGGTGGAGGTACTAGCTCAACCGTGTGCGATGCAAGTGCGCTGAAATCACCACGACCGCGCAAGCGCGAGTAAAAGGTGGAGGTACTGGCTCAACCGTGTGCGATGCAAGTGCGCTGAAATCACCACGACCGCGCAAGCGCGAGCAAAGGGTGGAGGTACTAGCTCAACCGTGTGCGATGCAAGTGCGCTGAAATCACCACGATCGTGCAAGCGCGGGCAAAGGATGGAGGTACTGGCTTAACCGCGTGCGATGCAAGTGCGCTGAAATCACCACGATCGTGCAAGCGCGGGCAAAGGATGGAGGTACTGGCTTAACCGCGTGCGATGCAAGTGCGCTGTAAAACCACCACCTGTGGAAGCTAATGGCGGGTAAGTTTATTTGGAAATTAGGACGGACCGTGTGCACCAGCTAGCTAGAAATATAAAAAACAAACTACCCGCCTTGAGCGTTGCAAAAATTGGCGGATCCGCGCCACTTTTCCTTATTATCATACACGCATATTGTTATTGGACTGTGTGCGATCTTGGGCACTCCCGCCCCGCATCAATTCCTTTACCCAAATTTTAGTAGTCGTCGTACTTCAACCGTCGCCCACACTCCTCCAGCACCGACCTTATAGTAAAATTGCAGTAGCCGAGGCATTTGAACCGTCGCCCTCCCTCGTCCACAACCATTACTAAAATTTTCAGTAGCCGCGGCGTATCCTCAAACACCACCCCCCTCCACAGTCCCCTACCTGCCCCCCTCCCCCCTTCGAACCCTAGCTCGCAGCCGGCGCCGGCGCTGCCGCCAACCCTGCAGGTCTGCCCCTTCCTCCTAGCTTAGATAATAAAGTTCAGGTTATCCAGCGATTCCCATACCGTCGCCCCACTCCCCTAAGTTTTTAGATGAGGCCTGCGGTGTCCCTCCCCGCCGGATCCATCCCCTGCTCCAGAATGTCACAGCCTAAGCTCGACCACGTATCTCGGGGAGCCCGACGGGCGTTCGACCAAGAAGAGGTTTATCATGGCCTCTCCGGCGGACGTTGGCGAGGTGGCCGCCGTTCGCCCCGACCTGTCGATCCCGGAGCAACACGTCGCCGCGGAAGCCGGCGAAGACGTTGACTACGTTGCCATGCCGAAGGCTTCATGTCAGCGGGCTAGCGTATTACTGTATATCGGGAAAGCTGGCTACGACATCAAGCTCGTCCACACCGGCGGCTTCACGCGGGCCATGTCACAGGTTAAGTGGTCCATCCCCAACCCCTTTGGTTCAACCGCCGTCGATCTCTTCGACGGCCCTGCCGTTGATCTCCTCCGCCAAGCAGTCAAGGATTTGCGAGCTTTATACGCCATCGAGCCCATTTTGTCACTTCTGAAGGACACGTTCTACGGCGGCGGCTTGGGATCCTCAATTGCCAAGTCAGATCTCATCGACCACGACCACGAGGAGGGCACCCACGAAGGTTCTTCCAAGGTGAAACAGCCCATCTGTGACATCAGAGAGCGCACCATGGGTCTGTGCTCTTCCAACTGGAAGGATCCCGTCCATGAAATGCGAGGCAACATTCTATCAGCAAATATTACCTTTTCTAGCTTGCCAACCCGTACCCTTTGTTGTAGTAGCATTTGCCGTGCAGTGCTTTACATGTGTCGTGTTTAATTATTTCAGTTATGCAAAAATGTATTGTTCAATAGGTCTATGTGATGTTTAAGTATGAATTGTCCACTTTAGTTTCACGAATGGCTATATTTGGTTGTTTATAGTGAGTAGATGCCTTGTTTATCTGTATTTGGTTGTTAGGTTGGTTGGAGTGAGCATTTTTTCAGTTATCGAGCAGATGCCTTGTTTATCTGTATTTGGTTCTTAGTTTGGTTGCAGTGAGTATTTGTCCAGTTATCAAGCAGATGCCTTGTTTATCTATATTTAGTTGTTAGGTTACTTTTTTTAGCATTTGTCCAGTTATCAAGCAGATGCCTTATTTATCTATATTTGGTTGTTAGGTTGTTTTATTAGCATTTCTCCAGTTATCAAGCAGATGCCTTGTTTATCTTTATTTGCTTGTTAGGTTGGTTGCAGTGAGCATTTGTCCAATTTTCAAGCATATGCCCTGTTTATCTGTATTTGCTTGTTAGGTTGGTTGCAGTGAGACTCTGTCCAGTTTTCAATGGCTATATTTGGTTGTTATACTGGTCATTTATGCCTTGTTTATTTCAGTCATTCACAATGTGTGGTTCATTATGTGCAAGTCGGAACTGTGCCGCTCGACTACATCAATAACAGTTTGAACGGCTATATTTGGTTTCAGTTATTCCTGGTGTAGTTAACACATGCCCTTTATTTCAGTTTTACACATTTATCCAGTGTGATGTTTAAGCATTACCTACGTTCTATTCATTTTCAACAATACCAGTTTGAATTGCAATATTTGATGGCTGTTAAGCCTGCTGTCGGTAACATTGCCTTCCATTTTATATCTGCTTTAACAGCATGCTGAAACCAACACATTCAAGCTATCATTTGGAGATGATGTTGTTTACCTTTACTATATTTGTTTGATGTTAAGATTGCTGTACTTATCATTCCTTTCCACTACTTATGCAGGACAACAACGGGAGTGGCCACCATTTTCCGCGGAGGTTAGCTTCATCCCTCGGCTTGTACTCCCCCCATCGTTCCATAATGTAGTGCATATAGATCCAGGCCTGGACACTAGTTAGCTTCTAATATTGACTTGTTGCTTGTAGGTACATATGCCCTTGGCAAGGATCCACACATCGACCCTTTTTGCGTATGGGGCAATGAGATATTGATGAACAAGCATCAAGTGAGGAAACTGATAAGGATTATTAGCAAAAAGATACGAATGGTGGCAAGAAAATTATTTGTTTATGCTCTATCCAACACAATAGTGAGCTGTAGGATGGTAACTACAAACTCTGCAGCCTTCTCTTTTTACTGCCCGTAATGAGTTGTTAGACAACAATGACTGAATCTTTTTCGTTCCCAGTGGTTCCCGAAGCAGTTCACTCAAGATTACCTCGCAAAGTACATGATTGGTGGACACGCAATGAAGGTTAAAGTATTTCATCCAGACTACAATGAGCATCGCGAAGTCCTAGTGAAGACAGTGAAGGATGGACGGGCAGCCATCACAAGGGGTTGGCCTAGAGTCGTGCGCGCCTTACGCATGGAGGAGGGCACAATATGGGCATTCCGCTTCACCTTCTCCAGCAACCAGAATGTCTTTCGCCTCTCTTTTTACAGTCTTCAATACAACTGTGGTTCATCATTCTTTACTTGGTGCTTTTGTAGTTCTTCAGTATATGTACCTGTGCATTGAATTATGGATTAGTGGTTGAACCTATATTTGTAATAAACATGGTTGGATATGAAATAAGTGATTGCCTACTTTCAAATTCATAACATGTGATTTTTAGATTAGGGATTAATTGGATTAATTATGGATTAAATAGGGATTACACTGCACACGGTTTGCGAAAGCGAAACGTCTGCGATATACGTGGAGATCAAAAACGTTTTTAGGATCCACTACGTGTGCGATCAATTTCCACTGCACACACGACTTTCTCTTGAAAACTGTTTGCGTTAGGTCACCTTGCGCAAACGTTTATCACATAACAAGTGTGTGTGATGGACAACCTTTGCCACACAGTTTCTTCTATGCACTGTGTGTGATGCATTCAATAACGCAAAACGATAAAATTATTAATATCGTGTGCAATGGCAACGCTATCACAAACGATTTAACGGGAAAAATTGTGTGTGATGTACCTATGAACGGAAATGTTTTCCTTGGAGCGACTGTGTGGGATGTACAAACGAACGGAAACGTTTAGCGGGGACTGACTGTGTGGGATGTACTTGCGACCGGAAACAATTTCACCGTATAATTGTATTTTTTAGCTCTACTGTACGTATTTCCGTATTTGAGCGCTCACTGGTCACATACGACCTCATTTTACCGAACATGTGTGCCAGGAGGGCATATCCTCGACGGTTTCTGGATCGTGTGGGAAGGACCCCCTATTGCCCACACTCACTTGGCGACGGTTCCAAATGCCGTCGCGGAAAGGGGTTAAAAACCGTTTGTTTAGGACCGACGCGCATCAGTGGATGATGGTCCGAATTTTCTTTGTTGGGGTCTTACTCCTAATGATATTTGCTCTTCAAAATCTGCTTACAAACTTTGCTTGCAAGAAATTTATAGTAACCCTAGAAATGCTCCTATTGATCTTCCTCTCGACTCGAAAGATTTTCTTAAGTTCATTTGGAAACAAAAAAATTGCTTCCTAGGGTTCAAACTTTTGCTTGGAGGCTTCTTCGAAGGGCTTTGCCTACAAGTATGCGTGCTGGGCGTTTTTCTGTTCATATCTTTCAGTCTTGTTGTAGATGTGGTCAACAGGAGGATGAATTTCATATGTTTTTTCCTTTGCACCTTTGCGCGAGCAACCTAGCTTTCTTCTCCTTGGTTTCTTAGATCGGATGTTCTAATCCAAGGACACTCTTCCATGCACTCCATTCTTATTGCTCTTATTAGTATGAGTCACCCTCATGCGTCCATTCGGAATGTTCTTAATTTTCTGTGGTGCCTTTGGAAAGCTAGAAATGATTTTCCTTTTGATAGAAAAAAGTATCTCCCTTACCAAGTCCAGATAGGTGCGGCTAACCTGGAGTCTGACCCTTTGGATAACATTTCTTGTCTCTCTCAAAAGCAGCCTCATTCTAATGATCATTCTTCAACTGATGTTTTACCTATGCAAGGCAAAACACTTAAGTCTGATCTCCTAGTTTCTGGAATTAAAGTTTTCTCTGATGTAGCTTTCAGATCTTCAAAAGTTCTTGGCCTAGGACAAGGACAAGTAGGTACATGTGTTTTTTTTCATTTGTATACCTTCTGAACAAGGTGCGATCAATGTGCATGTTCAAGCTTTGGCTCCTCCTACTTCTACTCCTTTGCAGGCTGAAACGGTTGCTCTTTCTTGTGCTGCTCAATTGGCCTCTAGTCTTAATCTTGCTAAACCCACTTTCTTAATGGATTGTCTGTCGATAGCCTCTTTTGCTGCTTTGATAAACATTTCAGACTCAATCACTCCTTAGAACATTAGACGAGAATTGACTAGTTTCTTTAGAAATACTTCTAATCCGCTTTCTCAGGTCTTTCATGTTTCCAGAGAAATTAATGGCATTGCTCATAATCTTCCCCAACAGGTTTTTAGATCTACTGGAGATGTTCAAGTTTCTTGGTTTGTTCATTCTCACTCAAATCTTTCATGCCCAGTGATGTCTCGCCTTTCAAATTTGCAGCTACAGGAAGTACGTTGCATACAGTGTATTACTATTAACATCAAGTAGCCTCTGTTGCAGCTGGAAATCAATTCTATCAAGATCCATGACTGTTTTCAGACTTTTCTTCCATCTGAAGTGGCAACTAAGCGCCTGGAGTTCTTCTATCTGCGTTCTTGGATAGGCTTTTGTGCTTCTTCCTTTTCTTTTTACCAGTACATGTTGGTCATCAGGTTGATGCTCTAGTCGACCTATCTGTTTTATTGTACCCCTTTCAGCTCTTATCAATTGGTTGCAATTTCTTTCTTGTTCTTATTACTTCTAGCCATGGTGAACTCTCATGTACTACTTCTCTAAGCTGAAATGAAATTAGGCACATGTTGGTGCCTTGTGTTGTTAAAAAAAACGCAGATGAAACCCGTCAGTTTTATGCCAACATATATCAAACGTATGTCCATTTGCATGTATTCGTTGTGTTTGCATGTTGTTTGTAATTGCGGACGATCGAGGCATGGATGGCCGTCTCTTGTATCACTGTCAGCGCGTTCGTTTTAGGGGCAGTTTGGAGATACCTGTCAAATCAATGACGCCATGTGAGATGGGAAGGGACCCTGATTGAAATCCAAAAGAACGCTCCTCAATTCTGTTCCGTCCAGAACGACGCCCGCAGGCCGCCCCGCTTTCTTCGCTCGCTCGACTGCTCCTCCGCCACCGGAGCTCCGCCCGCCGGCCGTCCTCCGCCCCCTGCTGGCCCTCCACCGTGCGAGCCTGTCCCGTCCCGCCCTATCTTCCGCGCGGCCCCGTCCCGGCCCCGCCTTCTCCTCGCCGCGCCGCCGTCCGCGATCGCCGGGGTGATGAACAAGCGGCCTCGCGACGAGCCCTCCTCCTCCCTCGCCTCCGCCCAAAAGCGCCAGTTCGGCGCAGGTATCTATTCCCCGCCTTCTTCACCAGACCCAATCCAGTTGCCCGCTAACCCCCAATTCTCTGCTGCGGATAGCTAACTAGGGTTTGGGCTTTGCGTAGGCGGCGGCGGCGGCTATGGGGGACAACAAGGGTACTCGGAGGAGCGGAACAGCGCGCGGCGGGTGGCGGACCACTACAGCGCCCGATCGAATCAGACGCTCGAGGAGCGCGAGAACAGCCCCATTATCCACCTCAAGAAGCTCAACAACTGGGTACACTACTAGCTGTGCTACCCATCCATTCATCTCCTCAAACTCTTGAGAAATTGTCACCTCTACAATGTTGGGTGGAACCAGTAAGAAGCCGCGCTAATCCTCAAATCTCACCTTTCGCAGATAAAGAGCGTCCTGGTCCAGCTGTATGCGCGTCCAGGAGACTGCGTTCTAGATCTTGCTTGTGGCAAGGTAAGCACTGTTTTTGTGAGTGTTAATTAAGATAAGCTGGGATTCTTGTAGTTCCAAGCTAGTGCTGACATATATTGATTTGCTATGTAATGCAGGGAGGGGATTTGATAAAGTGGGATAAGGCCAGGGTTGGCTATTATGTAGGCGTTGATATTGCAGAAGGCTCGGTTAGTTTCTCGTAACATGATAAATCTATACAGTTTGTCTAATTCACATCTAGATGTTTTTTAAGGATGTCACATCTAAGCTCCCACAAATATATAATGTAGCAACAAGAAACAAAAAACTAGGACAAAAAAAATAGACCACAAACAGAGTGGACATCAGCTTAGATGTGACCTAGACAGACCCAAATCTATATTATATGCATATATAGATATAGAAGGTATTGTTATATTGTTATTTGTAACCTGTACTGTAATCATTTGAACATTTAAACTTATCTCAACGGATATATTCAACTTGTTTTTACTCAAGTGTCCTTCATAAAAGAACATCCAGATTTATCAGCGGTCCTTGACCACAGAAACTTGTGTAATTGCTTTTGGTTTCCTCCCTACCTCTTGTAGACTTCAAATAAGTGTGTTTTCATGATGTTGGAGCTTTAAACTTGCAGATAAAAGATTGTATGACCCGTTATAACGGTGATGCTGATCAACAGCGAAGGAAGAAGTTCAGCTTTCCTGCACGGCTTATTTGTGCTGATTGTTACGAGGTAAAAGTGATCATAAATGGTAGTACAGTTTATACCAAATTAATCAAACCTACCGTGATGGTGTGCTCTGTACGCGCAGACAGACATAGTGCCATAGCTTGTTCCAAGTGTTGAATAAAACTCGTGCCAACATATCCATGCATTTTGTCATTATGGATGATTCTGCTTATACTTTCACATCACCAGGAAAATATGCTTTGCCCCATATGTATATAAATCTATTATTTGTGGTACTCTTCAGATGCTCATCAATAATTGTGAAGTGCATCACAATGCTTCTGTTTTCATGTTGTTGTAGACTCGTCTGGATGAGTATCTATGTGAGGATGCTCCATTTGACATATGCAGCTGCCAGGTGAGTGACCTATCTTTATACGTTCAAGGAAGTTCGTTGTTATTATTTGGTTAGTTCAACCATCTATTACTTCCAATTGCAAAACAACTTTGTATTTCAGAAATCTTTTGTAAATATAACCACTGTTAAATATTACAATCATTGTTCAAACAAATTTAAGTATCATTGTTATGTCGAGCAAATAAAATATAAGTACAAACGGGTATGATTATAACGAGCTAACTGTTTGGCTGTTGACCAATTCTGATTGTTCTTTTTATGTATCTCAGTTTGCAATGCACTACTCGTGGTCAACTGAAGCACGTGCAAGACAAGCCCTTGCTAATATATCTGCATTGCTTCGTCCTGGAGGCACTTTCATTGGAACGATGCCTGATGCTAATGTCATTATTAAAAGGCTAAGAGAAAGTATGTTACTATCTTGATCTATAATTTGATTGATCTCATCAAATTGGACCGTACTTGTCACAAGATGTTTGATAGAAATTTATATCCTCAGCTGACGGGATGGAGTTTGGAAACAGTGTTTACTGGATTACCTTTGGTGAAGAGTACAACGAAAAGGTAGTTAGTTGTTTATTTATAATACCTACTTGTATGTTAGTTTTCATTACTGACTGACCTTTTTTTTTCACAATGATGTAGAAATTCCCCGCATCCAGGCCTTTTGGAATCAAGTACAAGTTTCATTTAGAGGTGAGAACAGGATCAACTTCTGAATAGTGTGAAACTGATGTTCTTGGCATTGCCCTTATCTGACATACATGTCTTGTTACAACTTGGGTGTTTATTGCCCTATGCTGTGCCTAGCTTCCTATTTTTACTTGTTGGCAACATGCAGGACGCAGTTGATTGCCCGGAGTGGGTTGTTCCATTCCATCTCTTCAAACTACTGGCAGAGGAGGTATGCAACTAATCTATTGCTTAGTCTGCTATGGTGACCTGTGTTTTTATTTCCTCATTTCGACCTAGTTCATTTGATTATTTTACGAAATTAATGCTAAAATATTTTTCTGTCTCATTAGTTTTTCTTTTACAAGTTTGCTCTGACAGATGCTGAAATTATGACCAAAAAATTGTGCCTTTTCTGCAGTATGATTTAGAGCTGGTTCTAATGAAGAACTTCCACGAATTTGTACATGAGTACTTGCAAAAGCCTGAGTTTGCTGATCTCATGCGAAGGCTGGGTGCTCTTGGTGATGGACGATCGGTCCAAAGTAAGTAGATTGCCTACTAAATTCACTGTTCTCAGTAAATGTCACTTCATTGCCTTAACATAGTTGAGTTACACAGGCACACTATCGCAAGATGAGTGGGAAGTGTCCTATCTCTACCTCGCATTTGTTCTGCGTAAGGTATTAACAAACACGAATTTACTATTTCTCATCCTGTTAACAACTGAAACCTCATGCAGTCACGCGTCTATGTTTGCTAAAACGAATGTTCCGTTTACACAGCGAGGCCCTCCACCCTCCCAGCGGAGAGCCAACAATGCTAACAGAGGGAAGACGTTCCTTGCTGAGGAGGACATCGAGTTTCTTAGCATATAAAGCAGAATTTGCCCTCCTGGAGCTTACTAACAGGTTACGGATTCTATCGCTGCGTAAAAGAAAGTTGTATCTTTAGTGGCTCACCTGTGGTCTCTCCGAGGCGTATCTGTTATGTAACTTACAAGTGTAATGTATAAACAGCATGGGCTAGATACTCATTATGTAATTTTGCAGAGATGAATAAATATTTAGTTGTCATACTTCACGCAAAAGCTCTGAAGTTCTATATGAAACGTGGAAACATCTGTTCACTCATTTTAATTGTGATGTACTCGCATTTTGTGCGCTTCCATATCCAGGGAAGTTTTGCTTGAGCGCTGCCCGGTTTAGTGGATGAACGGTTGATAATTAATTGTGGAGTGGAGACCGAGTGTCGATGCATGCGTGGAGTAAACTAAATAGAACCATCACAATTGGAGCTAGGGTTCTAGAAAATCAGCAAGTATTTTTCCAAAGAATGGCCGGTCACCGTGCGATGTTTTTCTTTTAACAGCAGGTCACCGTGTGATGTTTATTTCATGGCATTTCTGATTGGTGGGACAGCTGTTTGGAGTCGGAGCTGACTCGCAAAGTAAAAAACTTTGGGGAATGTCTAGCGTTCAACCGGCTGATTTCCATGGCATTGTCCACCGCCTAGAGGTGCGACACTTGTCCCTATGGAAAGTTGGAATTGCAACATGGGCCCATGTTGCAATCACAACACGAACCATGTTGCAAGGACGAGGCAGCCTGAGGCGTGTGACGCGTGTCTGTCTGGAGCTTGGTTTGGGACTAGAGGTTGACGCGCGCTTTGTCGCGCCGTAGTTAGACATGAGTTAAGCCTTCCTTTTTTTTTGACATGATATTATGGTTGGTGGCTTCGTTGTGTATTTGATGTAGGGTGGAACCCTATACGGCCGATCTTTCACGAAAGGAGCGGATCCCAACTAAGAACACGAAGAACACGAGGGGAAAACGAGGGAAAACACAAGAGGAATCACTAAACCAACAAGATATAGTCACACATATGCTAGATCCTCGAAACACAAGAAGATACATGATCCAAATCCAACAAAGGACGATACATAGGGTAACCGGTTCTTCTCTGTGAGGAGGTCTTGAGGGGGGCCGCCCAAGAGGGGATCTTAAATCCAAGGTGGATCTTCTCCGTAGAGGGGCCGCGGTCTCTCTCGAGGAGCAGATCCGTATGGATGAGCAATGCTCTATCTCACATATGAGCTAAACCAATGCTAACCCTAGAAAGAGGGAGATGGAAGAGTATATATAGTCTAGGGGGGCCAAAGGGTACATGGGCATCGGCCCTTTACTGTGCGCAGACAGGCGGAGCCGGATGTCCGGGCGACGGGCCGGATGTCCGGGGCTTCGGAAGGGGCCGGATGTCCGGGCTGGCGGCGATAGCTTCTGTAGGTTCTGGTGCGTGGCGCCGGATTTCCGGGCTCGGGGCGGATGTCCGGGGCCTGTAGGTGTTCGGCGGCTGGGATGCTGCTGTAGTGGATGTCTCCAGAGGCCGGATGTTCGGGGCTGGGGCCGGATGTCCGGGCCCTGGAGCTGTCTTCTCCTTCCGGTGGTTCTCTTCATCCGTAAACTTGGAGGCTTGTCCGTCTTCACGTGCGTCCTCGGGAGGGTCCTCTTGACACCTGATCATGCATAGCATATCGGACTTAGGTAGTAGCGATGTCTCGAGTGGATCATATGTGATATTACTAAGGAAGGAAGTCACCTCGTACTCGAGAGCTCTAGCTCGTGCTCATGTCATGGGTCCTCTTGGCTCTTGATGAGACGATGGTAGGTCCATGGGGATGACCGTAGGATGCTCCGCATCATCTCCCCTCCCTTGGGAAAGATCCGACCTCGGATCGAAATCCTCATCACCATGGTACGGGGAGAGATCTTTGACGTTGAAGGTGTCGCTCACGGAGTACTTGTCGCGTGGGAGGTCGATCTTGTAGGCGTTGTTGTTGTAGCGTGCAAGCACCTTGAAGGGTCCATCCGCTCGTGGTAGAAGTTTGGACTTGCGTTCATGGGGGAAACGGCCTTTGCGAAGGTGTAGCCACACAAGATCGCCAACATTGAATATCATGGGTTTCTTGTTGACGTTGAGCTTGGTCGCGAGTCGTTGTACTTGGCGCTCGATGGTGTGCCTTGTATCTTCATGCATCTTCTTGAGGTAGTTGACTCGGGCACTCGCGTCCATGTTTGTGCGCTCTTGTAGTGGTAGAGGAAGAATGTCCAATGGGGATAACGGGTTGAAGCCATAGACGACCTCGAAGGGGGACTTGCCGGTAGTCGAATGTCTTGCACGATTGTAGGCGTACTCGGCGATAGGTAGGCACTTCTCCCACTCCTTGATGTTCTTCTTTATCAACACGCGTAGTAGAGTGGAGAGCGTGCGGTTCGTCGCCTCCGTTTGGCCGTCGGTTTGTGGATGGTATGCCAAAGAGAACAAAAGCTTGATTCCGAGCTTGGCGCACAACGTCTTCCAAAAGTAACTCAAGAATTTGACGTCGCGGTCCGAGACAATCATCTTTGGCACTCCATGAAGGCGCAAGATTTCCCTACAAAACAAATTTGCAACATGTGAAGCATCGTCTATCTTGTTGCAAGGAATGAAATGAGCCATTTTGGAGAATCGGTCTACAACAACAAAAACAGAATCTTTCCCATTTCTAGTTCGAGGCAAACCAAGCACAAAATCCATGCTAATATCTTCCCATGGTTGATATGGAATTGGAAGTGGCATGTAAAGGCCATGAGATTGAGCTTTAGACTTAGCTTTGCGACATGTAGAGCATCGGTTGGTGAAGCGGTTGACATCACGAAACATCTTAGGCCAAAAGTAGTTCTTGGAGAGCGTGGCGAATGTCTTGTCGCGTCCAAAATGTTCCATTAGTCCTCCGCCATGAGATTCTTGCAAAAGCAACAAACGAAGAGAAGACTCGGAGATGCATAGTTTGTTAGCTCTCATAAGGTAACCATCTTTGAGGTAATAGCATTCCCAAGATGTATGCGTCAAACATTTGGCATAAGGAATAGCAAAAGTAGGATCATGCTCATACAAGTCTTTTATATGCTCAAAACCAATGACATTCAATTCAAGTTGAGTAACAAGCATGCATATACGGGAAAGTGCATCCGCCACAACATTTTCCTTACCTTTAATATACTTGATGACATAAGGAAATGACTCAATAAACTCACTCCATTTAGCATGACGCTGTTCAACTTAGTTTGACCCTTAAGATACTTAAGCGTTTCATGGTCGGTATGGATGACAAATTCATGAGGGCGAAGGTAATGTTCCCATTCATGCAAAACTCGGACTAAAGCATATAGTTCTTTGTCATAGATGGGGTAATTGAGTTGCGCTCCGGAAAGTTTCTCACTAAAGTATGCTATGGGTCGCTTCTCTTGCGTTAACACACCTCCTATGCCATTACCACTAGCATCGCAATGAATTTCAAAAGGTTTGTCAAAATTGGGTAATGCAAGCACGGGAGCATGAGTAAGCAAATTCTTAAGCTCATTGAATGCGCTATCTTGCGATGGTCCCCAAACAAAGGGTGCATTCTTCTTGCTCAAAGCATGTAAAGGAGATGCAATAGTGCTAAAATCCTTCACAAATCTACGGTAGAAACCGGCTAAACCAAGAAAACTACGCACTTGTTGCAAATTGGTTGGTTGGGGCCAAGTTTTAATATCATTGATCTTAGATTCATCAACATGAACACCCTTAGAAGATACTACAAAACCCAAGAAAACAAGCTTATCAACACCAAATAGGCATTTTTCCATATTAGCATAAAGTTGCTCTTTTCAAAGAGTTTGTAGCACGGTGCGAAGGTGGGTGACATGCTCTTTGAGAGATTTGCTAAAAACAAGGATATCATCGAAGTAGACAACAACAAATTCACCAATGTAAGGGCGAAACACATAATGCATAAGGCGCATGAAAGTACCGGGTGCTTCCGATAAACCCATAGGCATGACTAACCACTCATACAAACCAAACTTTGTTTTGAAAGCGGTTTTCCATTCATCACCCTCTTGTATGCGGATTTGATAGTAACCACTTTTAAGATCAATTTTGGAAAAGATAGTGGCACCGCTAAGTTCATCAAGCATATCATCAAGGTGTGGAATGGGGTACCTATAGCGAACGATGATAGCATTGATGGGTCTACAATCGGAACACATGCGAAAGCTACCGTCTCTTTTGGGCACAAGAATGACCGGTACGGCACAAGGACTCAAACTTTCACGCACATGTCCGTGATCTATGAGATGCTTTACTTGCCTTTGTATTTCTTTGGTTTCTTCGGGGTTGACGCGGTATGGGGCCTTGTTAGGTAGAGGTGCTCCGGGGATGAGGTAATAATAAATTGGTTATTATTATATTTCCTTGTTCATGATAATCGTTTATTATCCATGCTAGAATTGTATTGATAGGAAACTCAGATACATGTGTGGATACATAGACAACACCATGTCCCTAGTAAGCCTCTAGTTGACTAGCTCGTTGATCAATAGATGGTTACGGTTTCCTGACCATGGACATTGGATGTCGTTGATAACGGGATCACATCATTAGGAGAATGATGTGATGGACAAGACCCAATCCTAAGCCTAGCACAAGATCGTGTAGTTCGTTTGCTAAGAGCTTTTCTAATGTCAAGTATCATTTCCTTAGACCATGAGATTGTGCAACTCCCGGATACCGTAGGAATGCTTTGGGTGTACCAAACGTCACAACGTAACTGGGTGGCTATAAAGGTGCACTACAGGTATCTCCGAAAGTGTCTGTTGGGTTGGCACGAATCGAGACTGGGATTTGTCACTCCGTGTAAACGGAGAGGTATCTCTGGGCCCACTCGGTAGGACATCATCATAATGTGCACAATGTGACCAAGGAGTTGATCACGGGATGATGTGTTACGGAACGAGTAAAGAGACTTGCCGGCAACGAGATTGAACAAGGTATCGGGATACCGACGATCGAATCTCGGGCAAGTAACATATCGGTAGACAAAGGGAATTGTATACGGGATTGATTGAATCCCCGACATCGTGGTTCATCCGATGAGATCATCGTGGAACATGTGGGAGCCAACATGGGTATCCAGATCCCGCTGTTGGTTATTGGCCGGAGAACGTCTCGGTCATGTCTGCATGGTTCCCGAACCCGTAGGGTCTACACACTTAAGGTTCGATGACGCTAGGGTTATAGGGAATAGATATACGTGGTTACCGAATGTTGTTCGGAGTCCCGGATGAGATCCCGGACGTCACGAGGAGTTCCGGAATGGTCCGGAGGTAAAGATTTATATATGGGAAGTCCTGTTTTGGTCACCGGAAAAGTTTCGGGTGCTATCGGTAACGTACCGGGACCACCGGGAGGGTCCTGGGGGTCCACCAGGTGGGGCCACCGGCCCCAGAGGGCTGCGTGGGCCAAGTGTGGGAAGGGACCAGCCCCTAGGTGGGCTGGTGCGCCTCCCACAAGGGGCTCAGGGCGCAGGAAAGGGGGGGGGGAGGGGGAAACCCTAGGCTCAGATGGGCCTAAGGCCCACCTAGTGGTGCGCCCCCCTCTCTCCCCCCTTGGCCGCCCCCTAGATGGATATAGAGCTGGCTGCACCCCTTGGGGGGGGGAATCCTAGATGGGGGCGCAGCCCCTCCCCCTTCCCTATATATAGTGGGGGGTTTTGGGGCTGCCAAAGACATGAGACTTCCTCTCTCTTGGTGCAGCCCTACCCCTCTCCCTCCTCCTCTCCCGTGGTGCTTGGCGAAGCCCTGCAGGATTGCCACGCTCCTCCATCACCACCACGCCGTCGTGCTGCTGCTGGACGGAGTCTTCCCCAACCTCTCCCTCTCTCCTTGCTGGATCAAGGCGTGGGAGACGTCACCGGGCTGCACGTGTGTTGAACGCGGAGGCGCCGTGGTTCGGCGCTTAGATCGGAATCAACCGCGATCTAAATCGCTACGAGTACGACTCCTTCATCCGCGTTCTTGCAACGCTTCCGCATCGCGATCTACAATGGTATGTAGATGCACTCCCCTTCCCCTCGTTGCTAGATTACTCCATAGATTGATCTTGGTGATGCGTAGAAAATTTTGAATTTCTGCTACGTTCCCCAACAATGGCATCATGAGCCAGGTCTATGCGTAGTTTCTATGCATGAGTAGAACACAAAGTAGTTGTGGGCGTCGATTTTGTCAATTTACTTGCCGTTACTAGTCTTATCTTGATTCGGCGGCATCGTGGGATGAAGCGGCCCGGACCGACCTTACACGTACACTTACGTGAGACAGGTTCCACCGACTGACATGCACTAGTTGCATAAGGTGGCTAGCGGGTGTCTGTCTCTCCCACTTTAGTCGGATCGGATTCGATGAAAAGGGTCCTTATCAAGGGTAAATAGAAATTGGCATATCACGTTGTGGCTTTTGCGTAGGTAAGAAACGTTCTTGCTAGAAACCCATAGCAGCCACGTAAAACATGCAACAACAATTAGAGGACGTCTAACTTGTTTTTGCAGGGTATGCTATGTGATGTGATATGGCCAAAAGGATGTGATGAATGATATATGTGATGTATGAGATTGATCATGTTCTTGTAATAGGAATCACGACTTGCATGTCGATGAGTATGACAACCGGCAGGAGCCATAGGAGTTGTCTTAATTTATTGTATGACCTGCGTGTCAATGAAAACGCCATGTAATTACTTTACTTTATTGCTAACCGTTAGCCATAGTAGTAGAAGTAATAGTTGGCGAGACAACTTCATGAAGACACAATGATGGAGATCATGGTGTCATGCCGGTGACGAAGGTGATCATGCCGCGCCTCGAAGATGGAGATCAAAGGCGCAAGATGATATTGGCCATATCACGTCACTTTATGATTTGCATGTGATGTTTGTCATGTTTACATCTTATTTGCTTAGAACGACGGTAGCATAAATAAGATGATCCCTCACTAAAATTTCAAGAGACGTGTTCCCCCTAACTGTGCACCGTTGCGAAGGTTCGTTGTTTCGAAGCACCACGTGATGATCGGGTGTGATAGATTCTAACGTTCGAATACAACGGGTGTTGACGAGCCTAGCATGTACAGACATGGCCTCGGAACACATGCGAAACACTTAGGTTGACTTGACGAGCCTAGCATGTACAGACATGGCCTCGGAACACAAGAGACCGAAAGGTCGAACATGAGTCGTATAGTAGATACGATCAACATGGAGATGTTCACCGATGATGACTAGTCCGTCTCACGTGATGATCGGACACGGCCTAGTTTGACTCGGATCATGTATCACTTAGATGACTAGAGGGATGTCTATCTGAGTGGGAGTTCATTAATCAGATGAACTTAATTATCATGAACATAGTCAAAAGGTCTTTGCAAATTTTGTCATAGCTTACGCTTTAGTTCTACTGTTTAAGAATGATCCTAGAGAAAATTTAGTTGAAAGTTGGTAGTAGCAATTATGCGGACTGGGTCCGTAAACTGAGGATTGTCCTCAGTGCTGCACAGAAGGCTTATGTCCTTAATGCACCGCTCGGTGTGCTGAACCTCAGCGTCGTCTGTAGATGTTGCGGAACATCTGACATACACGTTTTGATGACTACGTGATAGTTCAGTGCGTAATGCTAACGGTTTAGAATTGTGGCACCAAAGACGTTTTGAAACGTCGCAGAACATATGAGATGTTTCGAAGACTGAAATTGGGATTTCAGACTAGTGCCCACGTCAAGAGGTATGAGACCTCTGACAAGTTTCTTAAGCCTGCAAACTAAGGGAGAAAAGCTCAATCGTTGAGCATGTGCTCAGATTGTCTGAGTGCCACAATCGCTTGAATCGGGTGGGAGTTAATCTTCCAGATGAGATAGTGATGGTTCTCCATAGTCACTGCCACCAAGCTATTAGAGCTTCGTGATGAACTATAACATATCAGGGATAGATATGATGATCCTTGAGCTATTCGCGATATTTGACACCGCGAAAGTAGAAATCAAATAGGAGCATCAATTGTTGATGGTTAGTAAAACCACTAGTTTCAAGAAGGGCAAGGGCAAAAGGGATACTTCATGAAATAGCAAATCATTTGCTGCTCTAGTGAAGAATCCCAAGGTTAAACCCAAACCCGAGACTAAGTGCTTCTGTAATGAGGGGAACGGTCACTGAAGCAGTACTACCCTAGATACTTGGTAGATGAGAAGGCAGGCAAAGTCGACATAAGTATATTGGATATAGATTATATGAATGTGTACTTTACTAGTACTCCTAGCAGCACCAGGGTATTAGATACCGGTTCGGTTGCTAAGTGTTAGTAACACGAAATAAAAGCTGCGGAATAAACGGAGACTAGCTAAAGGTGAGATGACGATATGTGTTGGAAGTGTTTCCAAGGTTGATGTGATCAAGCGTCGCATGCTCCCTCTACCATCGAGATTGGTGTTAAACCTAAATAATTGTTATTTGGTGTTTGCGTTGAGCATAAACATGATTGGATTATGTTTATCGAAATACGGTTATTCATTTAAGGAGAATAATGGTTACTCTGTTTATTTGAATAATACCTTCAATGGGCAAGGTGACTGAAAGGCCTCGTTTTCAGTAAGATGGAACAAGAGAGCAACTTGTTGGAAGTAATACATTTGATGTGTGCAGTCCAATGAGTGCTGAGGCACGCAGTGGATATCGATATGTTCTTACTTCACAGATGATTTGAGTAGATGCTGAGAATATTTACTTGATGAAACACAAGTCTGAATTATTGAAAGGTTCAAGTAATTTCAGAGTGAAGTTGAAGATCGTCGTGACAAGAGGATAAAATGTCTATGATATGATCATAGAGATATCTGAGTTACGAGTTTGGCACACAATTAAGACATTGTGGAAAGTGTTTCACAATTAATACCGCCTGGAACACCACAGTGTGATGGTGTGTCCGAACATCATAACTGCACCCTATTGGATATGGTGCATACCATGATGTCTCTTATCAAATTACCATTATCGTTTATGGGTTAAGCATTAGAGACAACCGCATTCACTTTAAATAGGGCACCACACAATTCCGTTGAGACGACACCGTTTAGAGAAACCTAAGCTGTCGTTTCTTAAAAGTTTGGGGCTGCGACGCTTATGTGAAAAGTTTCAGGCTGATAAGCTCGAACCCAAAGCGGATAAATGCATCTTCATAGAATACCCAAAACAGTTGGGTATACCTCCTATTTCAGATCCGAAAGCAAGGTGATTGTTTCTAGAAACATGTCCTTTCTCGAGGAAAAGTTTCTCTCGAAAGAATTGAGTGGGAGGATGGTGGAGACTTGATAAGGTTATTGAACCGTCACTTCAACTAGTGTGTAGCAGGGCACAGGAAGTTGTTCCTGTGGCATCTACACCAATTGACGTGGAAGCTTATGATAGTGATCATGAAACTTCGGATCAAGTCACTACCAAACCTCGTAGGACGACGAGGATGCGTACTACTTCAGAGTAATGCGTGATCCTGTCTTGGAAGTCATGTTGCTAGACAACAATGAACCTACGAGCTATGGAGAAGCGATGGTGGGCCCATATTCCAACAAATGGTTAGAAGCCATGAAATCCGAGATAGGATCCATGTATCAGAACAAAGCATGGACTTTGGTGAACTTGCCCGATGATCGGCAAGCCATTGAGATAAATGGATCTTTAAGAAGAAGACGGACATGGACGGTAATGTTACCGTCTATGAAGCTCGACTTGTGGCAAAGAGTATTTTCACAAGTTCAAGGAGTTGACTACGATGAGATTTTTCTCATCCGTAGCGATGCTTAAGTCTGTCGGAATCATGTTAGCATTAGCTGCATTTATGAAATCTGGCAGATGGATGTCAAAACAAGTTTCCTTACCAGTTTTCGTAAGGAAAGGTTGTATGTGATACAATCAGAAAGGTTTTGTCGATCCTAACGATGCTGAAAGGTATGCTAGCTCTAGCGATCCTTCCATGGATTAGGGAAAGCATCTCAGAGTCAGAATATACGCTTTGATGGAGTGATCAAAGTTTTTGGGTTTATACAAAGTTTGTTAGAAACTTGTATTTACAATAAAGTGAGTGGGAGCGCTACAACATTTCTGATAAGTATATGTGAATGACATATTGTTGATCCGAAATGATGTAAAATTTCTGGAAAGCATAAAGGGTTGTTTGAAAGAAGTTTTTCAAAGGAAGACCTGGATAAAGTTGCTTACATATTGGGCATCAAGATCTATAGAGATAGATCAAGACGCCTGATGATACTTTCAAAGAACTCACACCTTGACATGATTTTGAAAGAGTTCAAAATAGATCAGCAAAGAAGGAGTTCTTGGCTGTGTTACAAGGTGTGAGTATTGAGTAAGACTCAAGACCTGACCACAGCAGAAGAGAGAGAAAGGACGAAGGTCGTCCCCTATGCTTTAGACGTAGGCTCTACAGTATGCTATGCTGTATACCGCACATGAAGTGTGCCTTGCCATGAGTTGGTCAAGGGGTACAATAGTGATCCGGGAATGGATCACATGACAGCGGTCGAACTTATCCTTAGTATCTAGTGGACTAAGGAATTTTCTCGATTATGGAGGTGAAAAGGAGTTCGTCATAAAGGGTTACATCGATGCGAACTTTGACACTAATCCGGATGACTCTAAGTATTAAACCGGGTTCGTATAGTAGAGCAGTTATTTGAAATGGCTCCAAGTAGCGCGTGGTAGAATCCACAAGATGACATAGATATTCGTAAAGCACACACGGATCTGAAAGGTTCAGACCCGTTGACTAATAACCTCTCTCACAAGCATAACATGATCAAACCAGAACTCGTTGAGTGTTAATCACATAGTGATGTGAACTAGATTGTTGACTCTAGTAAACTCTTTGGATGTTGGTCACATGGTGATGTGACCTGTGAGTGTTAATCACATGGTGATGTAAACTAGATTATTGACTCTAGTGTAAGTGGGAGACTGTTGGAAATATGCCCTAGAGGCAATAATAAATTGGTTATTATTATATTTCCTTGTTCATGATAATCGTTTATTATCCATGCTAGAATTGTATTGATAGGAAACTCAGATACATGTGTGGATACATAGACAACACCATGTCCCTAGTAAGCCTCTAGTTGACTAGCTCGTTGATCAATAGATGGTTACGGTTTCCTGACCATGGACATTGGATGTCGTTGATAACGGGATCACATCATTAGGAGAATGATGTGATGGACAAGACCCAATCCTAAGCCTAGCACAAGATCGTGTAGTTCGTTTGCTAAGAGCTTTTCTAATGTCAAGTATCATTTCCTTAGACCATGAGATTGTGCAACTCCCGGATACCGTAGGAATGCTTTGGGTGTACCAAACGTCACAACGTAACTGGGTGGCTATAAAGGTGCACTACAGGTATCTCCGAAAGTGTCTGTTGGGTTGGCACGAATCGAGACTGGGATTTGTCACTCCGTGTAAACGGAGAGGTATCTCTGGGCCCACTCGGTAGGACATCATCATAATGTGCACAATGTGACCAAGGAGTTGATCACGGGATGATGTGTTACGGAACGAGTAAAGAGACTTGCCGGTAACGAGATTGAACAAGGTATCGGGATACCGACGATCGAATCTCGGGCAAGTAACATACCGGTAGACAAAGGGAATTGTATACGGGATTGATTGAATCCCCGACATCGTGGTTCATCCGATGAGATCATCGTGGAACATGTGGGAGCCAACATGGGTATCCAGTGTTGGAAATATGCCCTAGAGGCAATAATAAATGGTTATTATTATATTTCTGTGTTCATGATAATAGTCTATTATTCATGCTATAATTGTATTGTCCGGAAAT
This sequence comes from Triticum aestivum, assembly GCF_018294505.1. Taxonomy (NCBI): domain Eukaryota; kingdom Viridiplantae; phylum Streptophyta; class Magnoliopsida; order Poales; family Poaceae; genus Triticum; species Triticum aestivum. The sequence continues at coordinate 115,458,618 of NC_057796.1, forward strand.
CGTAATACATGTGTGAATACATAGACCAGAACCTGTCCCTAGTAAGCCTCTAGTTGACTAGCTCGTTGATCAACAGATAGTCATGGTTTCCTGACTATGGACATAGGATGTCATTGATAACGGGATCACATCATTAGGAGAATGATGTGATGGACAAGACCCAACTTAAGCATAGCATAAAAGATCGTGTAGTTTCGTTTGCTAGAGCTTTTCCAATGTCAAGTATCTTTTCCTTAGACCATGAGATCGTGCAACTCCCGGATACCGTAGGAGTGCTTTGGGTGTGCCAAACGTCACAACGTAACTGGGTGACTATAAAGGTGCATTACGGGTATCTCCGAAAGTGTCTGTTGGGTTGGCACGGATCGAGACTGGGATTTGTCACTCCGTGTAAACGGAGAGGTATCTCTGGGCCCACTCGGTAATGCATCATCATAATGAGCTCAATGTGACTAAGGCGTTAGTCACGGGATCATGCATTGCGGTACGAGTAAAGAGACTTGCCGGTAACGAGATTGAACAAGGTATTGGGATACCGACGATCGAATCTCGGGCAAGTAACATACCGATTGACAAAGGGAATTGCATACGGATTGATTGAATCCTCGACACCGTGGTTCACCCGATGATATCATCGTGGAACATGTGGGAGCCAACATGGGTATCCAGATCCCGCTGTTGGTTATTGACCGGAGAGGCGTCTCGGTCATGTCTGCATGTCTCCCGAACCCGTAGGGTCTACACACTTAAGGTCCGGTGACGCTAGGGTTGTAGAGATATATGTATGCGGAAACCCGAAAGTTGTTCGGAGTCCCGGATGAGATCCCGGACGTCACGAGAGGTTCCGGAATGGTCCGGAGGTGAAGAATTATATATAGGAAGTCCAGTTTTGGCCACCGGGAAAGTTTCGGGGGTTATCGGTATTGTACCGGGACCACCGGAAGGGTCCCGGGGGTCCACCGGGTGGGGCCACCTGTCCCGGAGGGCCCCGTGGGCTGAAAGTGGAGGGGAACCAGCCCCTAATGGGCTGGGGCGCCACTTTGGGCCTCCCCCCCATGCGCCTAGGGTTGGGAACCCTAGGGGGGGGAGTTTCCCCTTGCCTTGGGGGGCAAGGCAACCCCTTCCCCCTTGGCCGCCGCCCCCCCCTTGGAGATCCCATCTCCAAGGGCTGCGCACCCCCCCTTGGGGGCCTATATAAAGGGGGGGAGGGAGGGCAGCAGACTACAGCCTTTGGCGCCTCCCTCCTCCCCTGCAACACCTCTCTCTCTCGCGCAGAAGCTCGGCGAAGCCTTGCCGGAGAGCCGCTACATCCACCACCACGCCGTCGTGCTGTTGGATCTCCATCAACCTCTCCTCCCCCTTGCTGGATCAAGAAAGGAGGAGACGTCGCTGCACCGTACGTGTGTTGAACGCGGAGGTGCCGTCCGTTCGGCACTCGGTCATCGGTGATTTGGATCACGGCGAGTACGACTCCGTCATCCACGTTCATTGGAACGCTTCCGCTCGCGATCTACAAGGGTATGTAGATCCACTCCTTTCCCCTCGTTGCTAGTAGACTCCATAGATGCATCTTGGTGAGCGTAGGAAAATTTTAAATTATGCTACGATTCCCAACAGTGGCATCATGAGCCAGGCCTATGCGTAGTTACTATGCACGAGTAGAACACAAAGAAGTTGTGGGCGTTGATGTTGCCAATTCTTCTTGCCGCTACTAGTCGTTTCTTGTTTCGGCGGCATTGTAGGATGAAGCGGCCCGGACCGACCTTACACGTACGCTTACGTGAGACAGGTTCCACCGACTGACATGCACTAGTTGCATAAGGTGGCTAGCGGGTGTCTGTCTCTCCTACTTTAGTCGGAACGGATTCGATGAAAAGGGTCCTTATGAAGGGTAAATAGAAATTGGCAAATCACGTTGTGGTCATACGTAGGTAAGAAATCGTTCTTGCTAGAAACCTACAAACCACGTAAAAACTTGCAACAACAATTAGAGGACGTCTAACTTGTTTTTGCAGCAAGTGATATATGTGATATGATATGGCCAGAAGATGTGATGAATGATATATGTGATGTATGAGATTGATCATATTCTTGTAATAGGAATCACGACTTGCATGTCGATGAGTATGACAACCGGCAGGAGCCATAGGAGTTGTCTTTATTATTTTGCATGACCTGCGTGTCATTGAATAACGCCATGTAATTTACTTTACTTTGTTGCTAAACGGTTAGCCATAGAAGTAGAAGTAATCGTTGGCGTGACAACTTCATGAAGACACAATGATGGAGATCATGATGATGGAGATCATGGTGTCATGCCGGTGACGAAGATGATCATGGTGCCCCGAAGATGGAGATCAAAGGAGCATGATGATATTGGCCATATCATGTCACTATTTGATTGCATGTGATGTTTATCATGTTTTTGCATCTTATTTGCTTAGAACGACGGTAGCAAGTAGGATGATCCCTTATAATAATTTCAAGAAAGTGTTCACCCTAACTGTGCACCGTTGCGAAGGTTCGTCGTTTCGAAGCACCACGTGATGATCGGGTGTGATAGATTCTTACGTTCGCATACAACGGGTGTTGACGAGCCTAGCATGTACAGACATGGCCTCGGAACACACGCAATACACTTAGGTTGACTTGACGAGCCTAGCATGTACAGACATGGCCTCGGAACACGGAGGACCGAAAGGTCGAGCATGAGTCGTATAGAAGATACGATCAACATGGAGATGTTCACCGATCTTGACTAGTCCGTCTCACGTGATGATCGGACACGGCCTAGTTGAGTTCGGATCATGTTTCACTTAGATAACTAGAGGGATGTCTATCTGAGTGGGAGTTCATTAAATAATTTGATTATATGAACTTAATTATCATGAACTTAGTCTAAAATCTTTACACTATGTATTGTAGATCAAATGGCCCACGTTGTCCTCAATTTCAACGCGTTCCTAGAGAAAACCAAGCTGAAAGATGATGGCAGCAACTATACGGACTGGGTCCGGAACCTGAGGATCATCCTCATAGCAGCCAAGAAAGATTATGTCTTAGAAGCACCGCTAGGTGAAGCACCAATCCCTGAGAACCAAGACGTTATGAACGCTTGGCAGCAGCGTGCTGATGATTACTCCCTCGTTCAGTGCGGCATGCTTTACAGCTTAGAACCGGGTCTCCAAAAGCGTTTTGAGAAACATGGAGCATATGAGATGTTCGAGGAGCTGAAACTGGTTTTTCAAGCTCATGCCCGGGTCGAGAGATATGATGTCTCCGACAAGTTCTTCAGCTGTAAAATGGAGGAGAACAGTTCTGTTAGTGAGCACATACTCAGAATGTCTGGGTTGCACAACCGCTTGTCTCAGCTGGGAGTTAATCTCCCGGATGACGCGGTCATTGACAGAATCCTCCAGTCGCTTCCACCAAGCTACAAGAGCTTTGTGATGAACTACAATATGCAGGGGATGGAAAAGACCATTCCCGAGGTGTATTCAATGCTGAAATCAGCTGAGGTAGAGATCAGAAAAGAACATCAAGTGTTGATGGTGAATAAAACCACTAAGTTCAAGAAGGGCAAGGGTAAGAAGAACTTCAAGAAGGACGGCAAGGGAGTTGCCGCGCCCGGTAAGCCAGTTACCGGGAAGAAGTCAAAGAATGGACCCAAGCCCGAGACTGAGTGCTTTTATTGCAAGGGAAGTGGTCACTGGAAGCGGAACTGCCCCAAATATTTAGCGGACAAGAAGAAGGCCGGCAACACCCAAGGTATATGTGATATACAAGTAATTGATGTGTACCTTACCAGTACTCGTAGTAGCTCCTGGGTATTTGATACCGGTGCGGTTGCTCATATTTGTAACTCAAATCAGGAACTACGGAATAAACGGAGACTGGCAAAAGACGAGGTGACGATGCGCGTCGGGAATGGTTCCAAGGTCGATGTGATCGCCGTCGGCACGCTACCTCTGCATCTACCCACGGGATTAGTTATAAACCTCAATAATTGTTATTTAGTGCCAGCTTTGAGCATGAACATTGTATCTGGATCTCGTTTAATTCGAGATGGCTACTCATTTAAATCTGAGAATAATGGTTGTTCTATTTATTTGAGAGATATGTTTTATGGTCATGCCCCGCTGGTCAATGGTTTATTCTTGATGAATCTCGAACGTGATGCTACACATGTTCATAGTGTGAATACCAAAAGATGTAAAGTTGATAACGATAGTCCCACATACTTGTGGCACTGCCGCCTTGGTCACATTGGTGTCAAGCGCATGAAGAAGCTCCATGCAGATGGACTTTTGGAGTCTCTTGATTACGAATCATTTGACACGTGCGAACCATGCCTCATGGGTAAGATGACCAAGACTCCGTTCTCCGGAACAATGGAGCGAGCAACCAACTTATTGGAAATCATACATACCGATGTGTGCGGTCCAATGAGTGTTGAGGCTCGCGGAGGATATCGTTATGTTCTCACTCTCACTGATGATTTAAGTAGATATGGGTATGTCTACCTAATGAAACACAAGTCTGAAACCTTTGAAAAGTTCAAGGAATTTCAGAGTGAAGTCGAGAATCAACGTGACAGGAAAATAAAATTCTTACGATCAGATCGTGGTGGAGAATATTTAAGTCACGAATTTGGTACACACTTAAGGAAATGTGGAATAGTTTCACAACTCACGCCGCCTGGAACACCTCAGAGAAATGGTGTGTCCGAACGTCGTAATCGCACTCTATTGGATATGGTGCGATCTATGATGTCTCTTACCGATTTACCGCTCTCATTTTGGGGTTATGCTTTAGAGACTGCCGCATTCACTTTAAATAGGGCACCGTCTAAATCCGTTGAGACGACACCGTATGAATTATGGTTTGGGAAGAAACCTAAGCTGTCGTTTCTAAAAGTTTGGGGATGCGATGCTTATGTCAAGAAACTTCAACCTGAAAAGCTCGAACCCAAATCGGAAAAATGCGTCTTCATAGGATACCCTAAGGAAACTATTGGGTATACCTTCTACCTCAGATCCGAAGGCAAGATCTTCGTTGCCAAGAACGGGTCCTTTCTAGAGAAGGAGTTTCTCTCGAAAGAATTGAGTGGGAGGAAAGTGGAACTTGATGAGGTGATAGTCACCCCTTCCGAACCGGAAAGTAGCGCAGCGCGGGAAAATGTTCCTGTGGTGCCTACACCGACTGGGGAGGAAGTTAATGATGATGATCATGAAGCTTCAGATCAAGTTACTGAACTTCGTAGGTCCACAAGGACACGTTCCGCACCAGAGTGGTACGGCAACCCTGTCCTGGAAATCATGTTGTTAGACAACGGTGAACCTTCGAACTATGAAGAAGCGATGGCGGGCCCGGATTCCGACAAATGGCTAGAAGCCATGAAATCCGAGATAGAATCCATGTATGAAAACAAAGTATGGACTTTGACTGACTTGCCCGATGAGCGGCGAGCCATAGAAAACAAATGGATCTTTAAGAAGAAGACGGACGCAGATGGTAATGTGACCATCTACAAAGCTCGACTTGTCGCTAAGGGTTATCGACAAGTTCAAGGGGTTGACTACGATGAGACTTTCTCACCCGTAGCGAAGCTGAAGTCCGTCCGAATCATGTTAGCAATTGCCGCATACTATGATTATGAGATATGGCAGATGGACGTCAAAACGGCATTCCTTAACGGCTTCCTTAAGGAAGAGTTGTATATGATGCAGCCGGAAGGTTTTGTCGATCCTAAGAATGCTAACAAAGTATGCAAGCTCCAGCGCTCAATCTATGGGCTGGTGCAAGCATCTCGGAGTTGGAACATTCGCTTTGATGAGATGATCAAAGCGTTTGGGTTTACACAGACTTATGGAGAAGCCTGTGTTTACAAGAAAGTGAGTGGGAGCTCTGTAGCATTTCTCATATTATATGTGGATGACATATTATTGATGGGAAATGATATAGAATTCTTGGAAAGTATAAAGGCCTATTTGAATAAGTGTTTTTCAATGAAGGACCTTGGAGAAGCTGCTTATATATTAGGCATCAAGATCTATAGAGATAGATCAAGACGCCTCATTGGTCTTTCACAGAGTACATACCTTGACAAGATATTGAAGAAGTTCAGTATGGATCAGTCCAAGAAGGGGTTCTTGCCTGTATTGCAAGGTGTGCAATTGAGCACGGCTCAATGCCCGACCACGGCAGAAGATATAGAAGAGATGAGTGTCATCCCCTATGCCTCGGCCATAGGGTCTATTATGTATGCCATGCTGTGTACCAGACCTGATGTAAACCTTGCCGTAAGTTTGGTAGGAAGGTACCAAAGTAATCCCGGCAAGGAACACTGGACAGCGGTCAAGAATATCCTGAAGTACCTGAAGAGGACTAAGGATATGTTTCTCGTCTATGGAGGTGACGAAGAGCTCGTCGTAAAGGGTTACGTCGACGCTAGCTTCGACACAGATCCGGATGACTCGAAGTCACAGACCGGATACGTGTATATTTTGAATAGAGGAGCAGTAAGCTGGTGCAGTTGCAAGCAAAGCGTCGTGGCGGGATCTACATGTGAAGCGGAATACATGGCAGCCTCGGAGGCAGCACAGGAAGCAGTCTGGATGAAGGAGTTCATTACCGACCTAGGGGTGATTCCCAATGCGTCGGGCCCAATGACTCTCTTCTGTGACAACACTGGAGCTATTGCCCTTGCGAAGGAGCCCAGGTTTCACAGGAAGACCAGGCATATCAAGCGTCGCTTCAACTCCATTCGTGAAAGTGTTCAAAATGGAGACATAGATATTTGTAAAGTACACACGGACCTGAATGTAGCAGATCCGTTGACTAAACCTCTCCCTAGGGCAAAACATGATCAACACCAGGACGCAATGGGTGTTCGATTCATCACAATGTAACTAGATTATTGACTCTAGTGCAAGTGGGAGACTGTTGGAAATATGCCCTAGAGGCAATAATAAATGGTTATTATTATATTTCTGTGTTCATGATAATAGTCTATTATTCATGCTATAATTGTATTGTCCGGAAATCGTAATACATGTGTGAATACATAGACCACAACCTGTCCCTAGTAAGCCTCTAGTTGACTAGCTCGTTGATCAACAGATAGTCATGGTTTCCTGACTATGGACATAGGATGTCATTGATAACGGGATCACATCATTAGGAGAATGATGTGATGGACAAGACCCAACTTAAGCATAGCATAAAAGATCGTGTAGTTTCGTTTGCTAGAGCTTTTCCAATGTCAAGTATCTTTTCCTTAGACCATGAGATCGTGCAACTCCCGGATACCGTAGGAGTGCTTTGGGTGTGCCAAACGTCACAACGTAACTGGGTGACTATAAAGGTGCATTACGGGTATCTCCGAAAGTGTCTGTTGGGTTGGCACGGATCGAGACTGGGATTTGTCACTCCGTGTAAACGGAGAGGTATCTCTGGGCCCACTCGGTAATGCATCATCATAATGAGCTCAATGTGACTAAGGCGTTAGTCACGGGATCATGCATTGCGGTACGAGTAAAGAGACTTGCCGGTAACGAGATTGAACAAGGTATTGGGATACCGACGATCGAATCTCGGGCAAGTAACATACCGATTGACAAAGGGAATTGCATACGGATTGATTGAATCCTCGACACCGTGGTTCACCCGATGATATCATCGTGGAACATGTGGGAGCCAACATGGGTATCCAGATCCCGCTGTTGGTTATTGACCGGAGAGGCGTCTCGGTCATGTCTGCATGTCTCCCGAACCCGTAGGGTCTACACACTTAAGGTCCGGTGACGCTAGGGTTGTAGAGATATATGTATGCGGAAACCCGAAAGTTGTTCGGAGTCCCGGATGAGATCCCGGACGTCACGAGAGGTTCCGGAATGGTCCGGAGGTGAAGAATTATATATAGGAAGTCCAGTTTTGGCCACCGGGAAAGTTTCGGGGGTTATCGGTATTGTACCGGGACCACCGGAAGGGTCCCGGGGGTCCACCGGGTGGGGCCACCTGTCCCGGAGGGCCCCGTGGGCTGAAAGTGGAGGGGAACCAGCCCCTAATGGGCTGGGGCGCCACTTGGGCCTCCCCCCATGCGCCTAGGGTTGGGAACCCTAGGGGGGGGAGTTTCCCCTTGCCTTGGGGGGCAAGGCAACCCCTTCCCCCTTGGCCGCCGCCCCCCCCTTGGAGATCCCATCTCCAAGGGCTGCGCACCCCCCCTTGGGGGCCTATATAAAGGGGGGGGAGGGAGGGCAGCAGACTACAGCCTTTGGCGCCTCCCTCCTCCCCTGCAACACCTCTCTCTCGCGCGCAGAAGCTCGGCGAAGCCTTGCCGGAGAGCCGCTACATCCACCACCACGCCGTCGTGCTGTTGGATCTCCATCAACCTCTCCTCCCCCCTTGCTGGATCAAGAAAGGAGGAGACGTCGCTGCACCGTACGTGTGTTGAACGCGGAGGTGCCGTCCGTTCGGCACTCGGTCATCGGTGATTTGGATCACGGCGAGTACGACTCCGTCATCCACGTTCATTGGAACGCTTCCGCTCGCGATCTACAAGGGTATGTAGATCCACTCCTTTCCCCTTGTTGCTAGTAGACTCCATAGATGCATCTTGGTGAGCGTAGGAAAATTTTAAATTATGCTACGATTCCCAACATCCAGATCCCGCTGTTGGTTATTGGCCAGAGAACGTCTCGGTCATGTCTGCATGGTTCCCGAACCCGTAGGGTCTACACACTTAAGGTTCGATGACGCTAGGGTTATAGGGAATAGATATACATGGTTACCGAATGTTGTTCGGAGTCCCGGATGAGATCCCGGACGTCACGAGGAGTTCCGGAATGGTCCGGAGGTAAAGATTTATATATGGGAAGTCCTGTTTTGGTCACCGGAAAAGTTTCGGGTGCTATCGGTAACGTACCGGGACCACCGGTCCCAGAGGGCTCCGTGGGCCAAGTGTGGGAAGGGACCAGCCCCTAGGTGGGCTGGTGCGCCTCCCACAAGGGGCTCAGGGCGCAGGAAGGGGGGAAGGGGGAAACCCTAGGCTCAGATGGGCCTAAGGCCCACCTAGTGGTGCCCCCCCCTCTCTCCCCCCTTGGCCGCCCCCTAGATGGATCTAGGGCTGGCCGCACCCCTTGGGGGGGAAACCCTAGATGGGGGCGCAGCCCCTCCCCCTTCCCTATATATAGTGGGGGTTTTGGGGCTGCCAAAGACATGAGACTTCCTCTCTCTTCGCGCAGCCCTACCCCTCTCCCTCCTCCTCTCCCGCGGTGCTTGGCGAAGCCCTGCAGGATTGCCACACTCCTCCATCACCACCACGCCGTCGTGCTGCTGCTGGACGGAGTCTTCCCCAACCTATCCCTCTCTTCTTGCTGGATCAAGGCGTGGGAGACGTCACCGGGCTGCACGTGTGTTGAACGCGGAGGCGCCGTGGTTCGGCGCTTAGATCGGAATCAACCACGATCTGAATCACTACGAGTACGACTCCTTCTTCCGCGTTCTTGAAACGCTTCCGCATTGCGATCTACAATGGTATGTAGATGCACTCCCCTTCCCCTCGTTGCTAGATTACTCCATAGATTGATCTTGGTGATGCGTAGAAAATTTTGAATTTCTGCTACGTTCCCCAACATTTTGGGCACAAGAATGACCGGTACGGCACAAGGACTCAAAATTTCACGCACATGTCCGTGATCTATGAGATGCTTTAGTTTCCTTTGTATTTCTTTGGTTTCTTCGGGGTTGATGCGGTATGGGGCCTTGTTAGGTAGAGGTGCTCCGGGGATGAGGTCGATTCGGTGCTCAATGCCTCGTAGTGGAGGTAGACCCGGAGGTAGCTCATCGAGGAAAACATCTTGGAATTCCTGCAATAGTGAAGATAACACTAAAGGTAGATCATGAGAGGTGTTAGTTTTTGGTGCCTCGTCCTTGCACAATAGGACATAGTGTAGGACACTTGATGGGTTCTCACACACTTCTCTCATCTCACGTTTGGTGGCAAATAGGACTAAGTTCTTCTTGTCGCTCATCGTGGAGGCACTCAATTTGGGCTTGTGGCGCTCACTCTCTTTTTGGTGGTTCGCTCTCTCACTATTCTCTCCACGATGGGTGGCTTGTTTTTCGGCGATCACTTGGCTTGGAGACATAGGTCGTAGCACATACTCCTTCCCTTTCATCTTGAAGCTATAGTGGTTTGTACGACCATTGTGGATGACACCTCGGTCATATTGCCATGGCCGTCCAAGAAGGAGGTGGCACACGGTCATCGGAAGGACATCACATTCCAAAGTGTCTTCGTAAGCTCCGATCTTTAAAGAGACTTGTACCCTATGCTCGACTTGGATGGTGCCGGTGTTGCTTAGCCATTGAACTTTGTAAGGGTGCGGGTGCTTCATCTTGACCAATTGGAGCTTGGAGCATAGTTCTTCACTTGCAAGGTTATGGCAACTCCCTCCATCGATGATGACATTGACGGACCGTCCATTGATGCCGGCCTTTGTGTGGAAGATATGGCATCTTTGGTCTTCTTCTTGTTGATGTTGAAGAGTCAAGACCTTGGAAACAACAAGAGCGGGACTTGAATCTTCATCACAAAAGACTTGATCATCTTCATCTTCATTGTTCACTTGTCGGTGCATGGCCACTTGCTCAAGGGCTTCCATTTCTCCGTCACTCAGTGAGTCATAGGTTCCGTCGTCGTTGAGGATCATGGTGCGCTTGTTTGTGCACTCGAAGGACTTGTGGCCTCGGCCTCCGCATGTGAAACATTTGAAGGAACTTGTCTTGATGGTCTCATCGGTTGGGGTAGATGATGATGAAGCTCTCGGCTTGAAGGTGCTTGTTGTAGGAGGACGACTTGAGCTTGTCGAAGTTTTCTTGTGACTTGACTTGTCGCCGTTGCTTGTAGATGGCTTGGTTGAGGTAGAAGGTGTTGGAGTCGTTGACGCTTGAGAGTTGGAGAAGCCATATGACTTGGATGAGAACTTGGCATATTTGAGATCATCTTGCACTTGGCGTTCCGCTTTGGTTGCTTGGTGCACTAGCTCGATGAGGTTCGAGTATGGTTGGAAGTCGGCAATCTTCTTGATAGGATGGTTGAGTCCATTCAAGAAACGTGCCATAGTTTTCTCATCATCTTCCGTGACATTGGCTCGTATCATGGCAATCTCCATTTCCTTGTAGTACTCTTCAACGCTCTTGGTTCCTTGCTTGAGTAGTTGGAGTTTCTTGAAGAGGTCACGGTTGTAGTAGTTTGGCACGAATCGTGCTCTCATGACATCCTTCATTTGCGCCCAAGTAGTGATGGGTGGTTCACCTCTTGCCTCTCGGCGCTCAATCACTTGTTCCCACCAAATGAGGACTTAGTCTTGGAATTCAAGGGATGCCATTGCGATCTGCTTCTCTTCTTCGTAGTTGTGCAAGCGAAAGATTTTGTCGACCTTCAATGCCCATGAGATGTACTCTTCGGGATCATTGCTTCCGCTGAACTTGGGCATGGTGAACTTTAGCTTGCCGTATCGTTGCTCTTCATTGTGTTGGGGTCTAGGATGATGACGCCCATGTCGTTGAGGATTGACAATGTCATGTTGCTCTTGTCTTGGAGGGTTGTCGACCTCATGTTGCTCTTAGCGAGGAGGGTTGTCGACCTCATGTTGCTCTTGGCGAGGAGGGTTGTCGACCTCATGTTGCTCTTGTTGAACTAGATGGTCTTGGCGAGCTTGTCGAGTTTGAGGAGGAGCTTATCGATGCACACGTGCTTGGTAAATCCTCTCTTGAGCTTCGTGTGAAGAGCTTCTTGATGTAGACGAGCTTGTCGGCCTCGGTTGGCTACGGCTCGACTTGAATCTCGAAGGGCACGTTGCGCCTCAAGTGCTTGAGCTTCTCGTAGTTGTTGCTCTTGACGTTGTGCCTCGGCATCTTGTGCATCTTGATGTTGTCACGCTCGCTCCTCTTGTTCTTGTTGTCATTGTCATTGCCGTTCTTGTGCTTGCGCGAATGCGGCTTGGGCTTGACATTGACGATGCTCTTGAGAATCGGCGTCGTGTAGAGGATTGCAGTTTGCTTGACGGTCTTGACGCGCGGCACGACGAAGAGTGTTTGATGTCGGTGTACTTGAACCGGAGATAGTGTCGTCGGAGTGTCGACTTGAGCGGCTCCGTCTTGAGGAGGACGAAGTTGTAGAAGAGCGGTTGACCATCATGGTCGGTGGCGAGATTGTCGATGCGGTCGCCCAAAGCAAGTTGTTCTTGATGCAAAGCCCGATGTGTACCAAATAGTTGTCTTGGTGACGTAGGAGGTCATGTCGGTGTCTTGCTCAATGAAGAGTGGGTTGGTAGAAGTACTTGGCCTATCCATCATTCCAAACAAAGATATGTGAGTGGGAGAAAAATAAGAACCAATACCAAATGTACCTTGAACGATGTTGAAGATGGATCAAAGATCACTCCAATGCGTAACAAGGAAATAACACAATTGGTACCAACTCTTGTCAGTTTCTCACACCTACACAGTAAAAGCTTATGGTGGAGCTCGGTTAGGATGGTGGCACAAAATTTGATGCAATTGTTAGTGAGCTTCAATAATGTTGGAAAAGATTCACAAATTTGCAAATGCAACAAGTAGACCAAGCAAGATAAGGTACACGGAAACACACACGCAAATAGATAAGTGGGGTCGTGCAACCAAGGAATGAGCCAAAATGTGGAGTCCACGAAAATGCTCTTGTTGCACAACACTAGAGAGACGCTAGCACGATTGCACCATAGGCGGATACGAACTTGTGCACAACCTACTAAGCAAAAATGCAATGACTTCTATCCCAAGTATGCTATATGTATGATGTTTCTATGCTTTGATCCAAGATGATCGAGTATGACAATCTTAATGTTGTTTAATGCTATGGTTCTTGCTTATAAGCTCTTTGCTTATCTTTCCCTTTTGCTTAAAAGCTTGTTTGGCTCTTTGTTGTTTGAGCTCTTTTCTCAGGCAATGCTTCACGAACCAAGATAGCAATTGTGTATGCGATGACAACTTTGGACACAAGAGATGATACCAAGATATGCAACACGATGATGGTATGTATGCTATGTGAAGTATGATCACTAATGTGCACAAGTCACGTTGCCGGCAATACTCAAAGGCTAGTCTCGATGGGTAAGCTTCGCAAAAGTAAGGCTATGGGGTTATCAAAGCAAATGCAAGAAAGAGTAGGATGATATCACGATACCAAGATGATACCAAGGTGAGGTTGATACCGATGTAACCGTTCGTAGGAGTCCTTGGCGAAGATGAGCGGTGGTGATGTTGATGTCGAACCGTACCTAGATAGCCGAAACACAATAGGACACGGAAACCACAACTCAAATTCTCAAAGCAAAACGGGTCAAAATTGTCGAAGTTGGTAGCGGAAAAGGCTATGGTGGTGCTATGCGGAAGTGGTGGTGGTATGCAGAAGTGTATGTGGTATGCGGAAGTGTATGTGGGCACCGGGACAAAATTTGTTGAAGGTTAGGCATTAAACGGAAAGGAGGATGGAAGTGATGCTGTCAGGGGCCGGAAGTCCGGGCTGATCGCCGGATGTCCGGGTCGGGCTAGATGTCCGGGCTGTCGGGCCGGATGTCCGGGCTCTGGATCCATGGACGAACTTGAAGAACACCGCGTGGAGAGGTCAAATCCGGGGCAAAATTCGGAAGATTTTGTGGATGGAAATTGGGGAAAAGATGGGGGAAAGCTAGATCTACCTGCAACACACGAAATCCGCGGATCAAATCCAACAAAACTTCATCACACCAATAAATAACAAAAAACATTGGGGCTATTTTTGTGGGGCAATTTTCGGATTAGGACGAAAAACAACAAAATTAGGCTAGAAAACACAACGGGCAGGCTCCAAAATCGTGATCAACGTGGCTCATGATACCAAGATGATGTAGGGTGGAACCCTATACGGCCGATCTTTCACGAAAGGAGCGGATCCCAACTAAGAACACGAAGAACACGAGGGGAAAACGAGGGAAAACACAAAAGGAATCACTAAACCAACAAGATATAGTCACACATATGCTAGATCCTCGAAACACAAGAAGATACACGATCCAAATCCAACAAAGGACGATACATAGGGTAACCGGTTCTTCTCCGTGAGGAGGTCTTGAGGGGGGCGCCCAAGAGGGGGTCTTGAATCCGAGGTGGATCTTCTCCGTAGAGGGGCCGCGGTCTCTCTCGAGGAGCAGATCCATATGGATGAGCAATGCTCTATCTCACCTATGAGCTAAACCAATGCTAACCCTAGAAAGAGGGAGATGGAAGAGTATATATAGTCTAGGGGGGCCAAAGGGTACATGGGCCTCGGCCCTTTACTGTGCGAAGACAGGCGGAGCCGGATGTCCGGGCGACGGGCCGGATGTCCGGGCTGGGAGGCCGGATGTCCGGGCTGGCGGCGATAGCTTCTGTAGGTTCTGGTGCGTGGCGCCGGATGTCCGGACTTCTGGCCGGATGTCCGGGCTGGGGCCGGATGTCCGGGGCCTGTAGGTGTTCTGCGGCTGGGATGCTGCTGCAGTGGATGTCTCCAGCGGCCGGATGTCCGGGCCCTGGAGCTGTCTTCTTCTCCTTCCGGTGGTTCTCTTCATCCGTGAACTTGGCGGCTTGTCCGTCTTCACGTGCGTCCTCGGGAGGGTCCTCTTGACACCTGATCATGCATAGCATATCAGACTTAGGTAGTAGCCATGCCTCGAGTGGATCATATGTGATATCACTAAGGAAGGAAGTCACCTCGTACTCGAGAGCTCTAGCTCGTGCTCGTGTCATGGGTCCTCTTGGCTCTTGATGAGACGATGGTAGGTCCATGGGGATGACCGTAGGATGCTCCGCATCAGTATTTCACATGAGTTAAGCTGACTTTTAATTGCACTGATGATTTCCCCTTTTTGTTGGCTTCGCTCTTGCTCGATAAAAACAATATCTATCTGTGAAGTGAACTAAATTGTTTTGTGGGTGGTTGTGGTTGAATCCAAGCAAATAACGTATAAGCGATCCACTCTCTTATAGGTTGGCCCGCCAGCTCCCCAAAGCTCTGATGGACCAGGAGCCAACATTCCTAGAGAGTTTAGAACCTTAAAAGATATGACATGGAGAGGTAAAAAAATCAGCAACAGTATTTGACAAAAAATGTTTAGATCCGTCATTCAACATTCGGCAAAACTTCTGAACAAATAAAGAAACTGGACCAGCACTGCTCATCAACAAACAGGCAAGTCGGCTAGGAAAAGGTTTAAGGCCTAGACCATGCAAACTAATAAAACTTTACCAACACAATCCAAATTTATACAAACCAAACTCTCCGACCGAAACTAACAAAAACCATTTTAAAACTTTGGGTTAAACCCATTTGCTCCAACCGAATCAAGCCATCAATTTGAAGTAGACATCAAAACATGAGCAAGCAGCAAAGAGCTCTTGACGTCAATTAGTCCCGTTCAACAAGCAGTTGTTCACATAGATTAGAGGAACTCCAAGTGTTCCGACATAAATTGTTCGCGTGTGTCTGTTTGCATCCAAATGGATGAAAAAATACCGGCCCTACACGATGAACAAAACCCAAAATCCGTTCACTTGCTGTCCATCTGGACGCATTTGCGGCCCAAATTCGCGTCCGATTTGCGTCCATGTTGACACGAGACGGACGCACTGCGTGTCTGCTTGATGTCTGCCTCGGGCTCGCGCGTCAACTGGACAACTACTCCACGCGGTCGTAGTCATTGCATCCACCTAACCTGATCCCGCACGACAGCGTTTAGAAGCATCTAGCGTGCTCGTCCTTCTTAATGCGTCCGACAGCGCAAGTGCTAGCCATGGTTATCTTCAGCAAGAGCAAGGGCAAACTCGATGCCGGCGCCAGCTCGTCCCGCACGCTGCCTCCACCTCCATCGCGGCCACCGTCGCCGCCCTCATCAGCCTACGCGATGAATCCCCATGCGGCTAGTGGTCACCGGCCATGGGGCTGGCTATACATCAATGCGGAGGAGGTGCGCAAGCGCCACGCCCTCCTGACGCCAAAGCATCGGCGTGATCCTGCCTACGCGCAAGACTCCCCCAACCGGGAGGCCTGGTTCGCCACGGAGCACGACGTGGCCCGCCGTAGCAGCATGCAGCTTAACCTTGGGTTCGTGCCGCCGCCCTGGAGGTGGCATCAGAGGAGGAGTAGGCGGCCCACCAGGATGAAGGAAATATTCCCTAGAGGCAATAATAAAGTTATTATTTATTTCCTTATATCATGATAAATGTTTATTATTCATGCTAGATTGTATTAACCGGAAACTTAGTACATGTGTGGATACATAGACAAACAGAGTGTCACTAGTATGCCTCTACTTGACTAGCTCGTTGAATCAAAGATGGTTAAGTTTCCTAGCCATAGACATGAGTTGTCATTTGATTGACGGGATCACATCATTAGAGAATGATGTGATTGACTTGACCCATTCCATTAGCTTAGCACTTGATCATTTAGTATGTTGCTATTGCTTTCTTCAAGACTTATACATGTTCCTATGACTATGAGATTATGCAACTCCCGTTTACCAGAGGAACACTTTGTGTGCCACCAAACGTCACAACGTAACTGGGTGATTATAAAGGTGCTCTACAGGTGTCTCCGAAGGTACTTGTTGGGTTGGCGTATTTCGAGATTAGGATTTGTCACTCCGATTGCCGGAGAGGTATCTCTGGGCCCACTCGGTAATGTACATCACTATAAGCCTTGCAAGCATTGCAACTAATGAGTTAGTTGCGATATGATGTATTATGGAACGAGTAAAGAGACTTGCCGATAACGAGATTAAACTAGGTATTGAGATACCGACGATCGAATCTTGGGCAAGTAACATACCGATGACAAAGGGAACAACATATGTTGTTATGCGGTTTGACCGATAAGGATCTTCGTACAATATGTAGGAGCCAATATGAGCATCCAGGTTCTGGTATTGGTTACTGACCGGAGACGTGTCTCGTTCATGTCTACATAGTACTCGAACCCGTAGGGTCCGCACGCTTAAAGTTTCGGTGACGATTGTATTATGAGTTTATGTGATTTGATGTACCGAAGGTAGTTCGGAGTCCCGGATGAGATCGGGGACATGACGAGGAGTCTCGAAATGGTCGAGACGTAAAGATCAATATATTGGACGACTATATTCGGACATCGGAAAGGTTCCGAGTGATTCGGGTATTTTTCGGAGTACCGGAGAGTTACGAGAATTTGCCGGGGAGTATATGGGCCTTATTGGGCTTTAGGGGAAAGAGAGAGGAGAGGTTGCTCACCCCCCAAGGCCTAGTCCGAATTGGACTAGGGGGAGGGGCTGCGCCCCCTCCTTCCTTCTCTTCTCTCTTCCCTTTCCTTGACTCCTACTCCTACAACTTGGAAGGGGGGGAATCCTACTCCCGGTGGGAGTAGGACTCCTCCAGGGAGCGCCATAGGGGCCGATCCTCTCCCCCCTCCTCCACTCCTTTATATACGTGGCCAGGGGCACCCATAGACACAACAATTGATCTCTTGATCTCTTAGCCATGTGCGGTGCCCCCCTCCACCATATTCCACCTCGATCATATCGTAGCGGTGCTTAGGCGAAGCCCTGCGTCGGTAGCATCATCATCACCATCACCACGCCGTCGTGCTAACGGAACTCTCCCGTGAAGCTCTACTGGATCGGAGTTCGTGGGACGTCATCGAGCTGAACGTGTGCTAAACTCGGAGGTGCCGTACGTTCGGTACTAGCATCGGTCGGATCGTGAAGGCGTACGACTACATCAACCGCGTTGTGCTAATGCTTCCACTTTCGGTCTACGAGGGTACGTGGACAACACTCTCCCTTCTCGTTGCTATGCATCACCATGATCCTGTGTGTGCGTAGGATTTTTTTTGAAATTACTACGTTCCCCAACAGTGGCATCCGAGCCAGGTTTTATGCGTAGATGTTATATGCACGAGTAGAACACAAGTGAGTTGTGGGCGATACAAGTCATACTGCTTACCAGCATGTCATACTTTGGTTCGGCAGTATTGTTGGATGAAGCGGCCCGGACCGACATTACGCGTACGATTACACGAGACTGGTTCTACCGACGTGCTTTGCACACAGGTGGCTGGCGGGTGTCAGTTTCTCCAACTTTAGTTGAACCGAGTGTGGCTACGCCCGGTCCTTGAGAAGGTTAAAACAGCACCAACTTGACGAACTATCGTTGTGGTTTTGATGCGTAGGTAAGAACGGTTCTTGCTCAGCCCGTAGCAGCCACGTAAAACTTGCAACAACAAAGTAGAGGACGTCTAACTTGTTTTTGCAGGGCATGTTGTGATGTGATATGGTCAAGACATGATGCTATATTTTATTGTATGAGATGAACATGTTTTGTAACCGAGTTATCGGCAACTGGCAGGAGCCATATGGTTGTCGCTTTATTGTATGCAATGCAATCGCCCTGTAATGCTTTACTTTATCACTAAGCGGTAGCGATATTCATAGAAGCAATAGTTGGTGAGATGACAACGATGCTACGATGGAGATCAAGGTGTCGCGCCGGTGACGATGGTGATCATGACGGTGCTTCGGAGATGGAGATCACAAGCACAAGATGATGATGGCCATATCATATCACTTATATTGATTGCATGTGATGTTTATCCTTTATGCATCTTATTCTGCTTTGATTGACGGTAGCATTATAAGATGATCTCTCGCTAAATTTCAAGATAAAAGTGTTCTCCCTGAGTATGCACCGTTGCCAAAGTTCGTCGTGCCGAGACACCACGTGATGATCGGGTGTGATAAGCTCTACGTTCATCTACAACGGGTGCAAGCCAGTTTTGCACACGCAAAATACTCGGGTTAAACTTGACGAGCTAGCATATGCAGATATGGCCTCGGAACACTGAGACCGAAAGGTCGAGCGTGAATCATATAGTAGATATGATCAACATAGTGATGTTCACCATTGAAAACTACACCATCTCACGTGATGATCGGACATGGTTTAGTTGATTTGGATCACGTGATCACTTAGATGATCAGAGGGATATCTATCTAAGTGGGGGTTCTTAAGTAATTGAACTTTAATTTATCATGAACTTAGTCCTGGTAGTATTAGCATATCTATGTTGTAGATCAATAGCTCGCGATGTTGCTCCCCGTTTATTGTGTTCCTAGAGAAAAACTATGTTGAAAAATGTTAGTAGCAATGATGCGGATTGGATTCGTAATCTGAGGATTATCCTCATTGCTGCATAGAAGAATTATGTCCTTGATGCACCGCTAGGTGACAGACCTATTGCAGGAGCAGATGCAGACGTTATGAACGTTTGGCTAGCTCAATATGATGACTACTTGATAGTTAAGTGCACCATGCTTTATGGCTTAGAACCGGGACTTCAAAAATATTTTGAACGCCATGAAGCATATAAGATGTTCCAAGAGTTGAAATTGGTATTTCATACTCATGCCCGTGTCGAGAGGTATGAGACCTCTGACAGTACTTTGCCTACCAGATGGAGGAGAACAGCTCAACCAGTGAGCATGTGCTCAAATTGTCTGGGTACTACAATTGCTTGAATCAAGTGGGAGTTACTCTTCTAGATAAGATAGTAATTGACAGAATTGTCTAGTCACTATCACCAAGTTATTAGAACTTTGTGATGAACTATAATATGCAAGGGATGACGAAAACGATTCCCGAGCTTTTCATGATGATGAAATCAATGAAGGTAGAAATCAAGAAAGAGCATCAAGTGTTGATGATTAACAAGACCACTAGTTTCAAGAAAAGGGGCAAAGGGAAGAAGGGGAACTTCAAAAAGAACGGTAAGCAAGTTGCTGCTCAAGTGAAGAAGCCCAAGTTTGGACCTAAGCCTGAGACTAAGTGCTTCTACTGCAAAGGAACTGGTCACTAGAAGCGGAACTGCCCTAAGTATTTGGCGGATAAGAAGGATGGCAAAGTGAACAAAGGTATATTGGATATACATGTTATTGATGTGTACTTTACTAGTGTTTATAGCAACCCCTCGGCATTTCATATTGGTTCAGTTGCTAAGAGTAGTAACTCAAAACGGGAGTTGCAGAATGAACAGAAACTAGTTAAGGGCGAGGTGACAATGTGTGTCGGAAATAGTTCCAAGATTGATATGATCATCATCGCACACTCCCTTTACTTTCGGCATTAGTGTTGAACCTAAATAAGTGTTATTTGGTGTTTGCGTTGAGCATGAATATGATTTGATCATGTTTATTGCAATACGGTTATTCATTTAAGTTAGAGAATAATTGTTGTTCTGTTTACATGAATAAAACCTTCTATGGTCATACACCCAATGAAAATGGTTTGTTGGATCTCGATGGTAGTGATACACATATTCATAATATTGAAGCCAAAAGATGCAAAGTTAATAATGATAGTGCAACTTATTTATGGCACTGCCGTTTAGGTCATATTGGTGTAAAGCGCATGAAGAAACTCCATGCTGATGGGATTTTGGAATCACTTGATACTTGCGAACCATGCCTTATGGGCAAGATGACTAAGACTCCGTTCTCCGGAACAATGGAGCGAGCAACTAACTTATTGGGAATAATACATACTGATGTATGCGATCTGATGAGTGTTGAGGCTCGCGGCGGGTATTGTTATTTTCTGACCTTCACAGATGATTTGAGCAGATATGGGTATATCTACTTGATGAAACACAAGTCTGAAACATTTGAAAAGTTCAAAGAATTTCAGAGTGAAGTGGAGAATCATTGTAACAAAAAATAAAAGTTTCTACGATATGATCGCAGAGGTAAAATATTTGAGTTACGAGTTTGGCCTTCAGTTAAAACAATGTGAAATAGTTTCACTACTCACGCCACCTGGAACACCACAGTGTAATGGTGTGTCCGAACGTCGTAACCGTACTTTATTAGATATGGTGCGATCTATGATGTCTCTTACCGATCTACCACTATCGTTTTGGGGTTATGCATTAGAGACAACTACATTCACGTTAAATAGGGCACCATGTAAATCCGTTGAGAGGACACCGTATGAACTATGGTTTGGCAAGAAAGCTTTCGTTTCTTAAAGTTTGAGGTTGCAATGCTTATGTGAAAAAGTTTCAACCTGATAAGCTCAAACCCAAATCGGAGAAGTGCGTCTTCATAGGATACCCAAAAGAAAATGTTGGGTACACCTTCTATCACAGATCTGAAGGCAAGATATTCGTTGCTGAGAATGGATCCTTTCTAGAGAAGGAGTTTCTCTCGAAAGAAGTGAGTGGGAGGAAAGTAGAACTTGATGAGGTAACTGCACCTGCTCCCTTATTGGAAAGTAGTTCAACACAGAAACCGGTTCCTATGACACCTACACCAATTAGTGAGGAAGCTAATGATGATGATCATGAAACTTCAGATCAAGTTACTACCAAACCTCGTAGGTCAACCAGAGTAAGATCCGCACCAGAGTGGTACGGTAATCCTGTTCTGGAGGTCATGTTACTTGACCATGACGAACCTACGAACTATGAGGAAGCGATGATGAGCCCAAATTCCACAAAATGGCTTGAGGCCATGAAATATGAGATGGGATCCATGTATGAGAACAAAGTATGGACTTTGATTGACTTGCCCAATGATCGGCGAGCCATTGAGATTAAATGGATCTTCAAGAGGAAGACGGACGCTGATAGTAGTGTTACTATCTACAAAGCTAGAATTGTCGCAAAAAGTTTTCAACAAGTTCAAGGTGTTGGCTACGATGAGAGTTTCTCACTCGTATCTATGCTTAAGTCTGTCCGAATCATGTTAGCAATTGACGCATTTTATGAAATCTGGCAAATGGATAAACAAAACTGCATTCCTTAATGGATTTATTAAAGAAGAGTTGTATATGATGCAACCAGAAGGTTTTGTCAATCCTAAAGGTGCCAACAAAATATGCAAGCTCCATCGATCCATCTATGGACTGGTGCAATCAAAGCATATAGTTTTATACAGACTCGCGGTGAAGCCTGTATTTACAAGAAAGTGAGTGGGAGCACTACAACATTTCTGATAAGTATATGTGAATGACATATTGTTGATCGGAAATAATGTAGAATTATTCTGCAAAGCATAAAGGAGTGTTTGAAAGGAGTTTTTCAAAGAAAGACCTCGGTGAAGCTGCTTACATATTGAGCATCAAGATCTATAGAGATAGATCAAGACGCTTGATAAGTTTTTTCAATGAGTACATACCTTGACAAGATTTTGAAGTAGTTCAAAATGGAACAGTCAAAGAAAGAGTTCTTGCCTGTGTTACAAGGAGTGAAATTGAGTAAGACTCGAAGCCCGACCACGGCAGAAGATAGAAAGAGAATGAAAGTCATTCCCTATGCCTCAGCCATAGGTTTTATAAAGTATGCCATGCTGTGTACCAGATCTATTGTATACCCTACACTGATTTTGGCAAGGGAGTACAATAGTGATCTAGGAGTAGATCACTGGACAGCGGTCAAAATTATCCTTAGTGGAATAAGGATATGTTTCTCGATTATGGAGGTGACAAAAAGGTTCGTCGTAAAGGGTTACATCGATGCAAGTTTTGACACTGATCCAGATGACTCTAAGTCTCAATCTGGATACATATTGAAAGTGGGAGCAATTAGCTAGAGTAGCTCCGTGCAGAGCATTGTTGACATAGAAATTTGCAAAATACATACGGATCTGAATGTGGCAGGCCCGTTGACTAAACTTCTCTCACAAGCAAAACATGATCACACCTTAGTACTCTTTGGGTGTTAATCACATAGCGATGTGAACTAGATTATTGACTCTAGTAAACCCTTTGGGTGTTGGTCACATGACGATGTGAACTATGGGTGTTAATCACATGGTGATGTGAACTATTGGTGTTAAATCACATGGTGATGTGAACTACATTATTGACTCTAGTGCAAGTGGGAGACTGAAGGAAATATGCCCTAGAGGCAATAATAAAGTTATTATTTATTTCCTTATATCATGATAAATGTTTATTATTCATGCTAGAATTGTATTAACCGGAAACTTAGTACATGTGTGGATACATAGACAAACAGAGTGTCACTAGTATGCCTCTACTTGACTAGCTCGTTGAATCAAAGATGGTTAAGTTTCCTAGCCATAGACATGAGTTGTCATTTGATTAACGGGATACATCATTAGAGAATGATGTGATTGACTTGACCCATTCCGTTATCTTAGCACTTGATCGTTTAGTATGTTGCTATTGCTTTCTTCATGACTTATACATGTTCCTATGACTATGAGGTTATGCAACTCCCGTTTACCAGAGGAACACTTTGTGTGCCACCAAACGTCACAACGTAACTGGGTGATTATAAAGGTGCTCTACAGGTGTCTCCGAAGGTACTTGTTGGGTTGGCGTATTTCGAGATTAGGATTTGTCACTCCGATTGTCGGAGAGGTATCTCTGGGCCCACTCGGTAATGCACATCACTATAAGCCTTGCAAGCATTGTAACTAATGAGTTAGTTGCGAGATGATGTATTATGGAACGAGTAAAGAGACTTGCCGATAACGAGATTAAACTAGGTATTGAGACACCGACGATCGAATCTCGGGCAAGTAACATACCGATGACAAGGGAACAACGTATGTTGTTATGCGGTTTGACCGATAAGGATCTTCGTAGAACATGTAGGAGCCAATATGAGCATCTAGGTTTCGCTATTGGTTATTGACCGGAGACGTGTCTCGGTCATGTCTACATAGTTCTCGAACCCGTAGGGTCCGCACGCTTAAAGTTTCGGTGACGATTGTATTATGAGTTTATGTGATTTGATGTACCGAAGGTAGTTCTGAGTCCCGGATGAGATCGGGGACATGACGAGGAGTCTCGAAATGGTCGAGACGTAAAGATTGATATATTGGACGACTATATTCGGACATCGGAAAGGTTCCGAGTGATTCGGGTATTTTTCGGAGTACCGGAGAGTTACGAGAATTCGCCGGGGAGTATATGGGCCTTATTGGGCTTTAGGGGAAAGAGAGAGGAGAGGCTGAGCGCCCCCCCAAGGCCTAGTCCGAATTGGACTAGGGGAAGGGGCTGCGCCCCCTCCTTCCTTCTCTTCTCTCTTCCCTTTCCTTGACTCCTATTCCTACTACTTGGAAGGGGGGAATCCTACTCCCGGTGGGAGTAAGACTCCTCCAGGGCGCGCCATAGGGGCCGGCCCTCTCCCCCCTCCTCCACTCCTTTATATACGTAGCCAGGGGGCACCCCATAGACACAACAATTGATCTCTTGATCTCTTAGCCGTGTGCGGTGCCCCCCTCCACCATATTCCACCTCGATCATATCGTAGCGGTGCTTAGGTGAAGCCCTGCGTCGGTAGCATCATCATCACCGTCACCACGCCGTCGTGCTGACGGAACTCTCCCGTGAAGCTCTGCTGGATCGGAGTTCGCGGGACGTCATCGAGCTGAGCGTGTGCTAAACTCGGAGGTGCCGTACGTTCGGTACTTGGATCGGTCGGATCGTGAAGACGTACGACTACATCAACCGCATTGTGCTAACGCTTCCGCTTTCGGTCTACTAGGGTACGTGGACAACACTCTCCCTCTCGTTGCTATGCATCACCATGATCCTGTGTGTGCGTAGGAATTTTTTTGAAATTACTACGTTCCCCAACACAGGCCACATTGGAGGTGGCGCTCCAGCGCGCCCTTGAGGAGAGCCAGTGTGAGGAGGACACGCGCTGTCAGCGGCGGGGGACCGTGCCTACGCCCCGCCGCTGCCCGAGCCCAAGGTCGAACCGGAGCACACATGGGCGCTCACGCTCACGCCCATGCCACCCACGTAGCCGGAGTCGGAGATCTACGCGTGGACTGGCATCCTTCACGAGTGGGTGAGCACGCCGCCCATCGCGTTGGCCGCCATGCCGGAGCAAGAGGAGGCCTACCTAGAGCACTGGGGACAGCTCTACCTGTCTGAGGAGCGCGCCGGATGGAGGAAGAGCGCTGGGAGCAGGAGAAGGAGGACCGCACCGCCGGTGTGGCACATGTTGTAGGAGTTGGCGCGGGTTGCGCGGGAGACCGCATTTTCATGGGCTGGGCCGCCGCTAGCCTTCGTCGACCTCACCGGCATGGACGGCAACGATGATGACGCCTACGACAGCGTGCTGGCTGGTTGGGAGGTGCGTCTATTTAGTTTTTTACGTTTTATTAATGTTTAAGTGGACTTTTGCCGGCGGTTGACCGACCATTTAATGCTTACTTATGTTTAACTCAAACACATGTTTTCAAAATTGTTTTTTTAAGTGGATGCGTAAAAAATTCGTCGGGCACCGTTGGACGACGCGGTGGTCCCAAACAAAAAAGCGGACAATCGAGTCAAGAAAATTAGTTTTACTTTCGCTTCTACTAATAGGTTGCCACCTAGTAATCATTGGCTAGAAAACCAGCTTTGACGGGGTCCGCTGTTTGACCAAAGTCCACGATCAATCAGAGGGCTCCATTTTGTGGGAGCTTAGTAATGTAGAGATTGCAACATGACTCATATTGCAGTCGTAACATGGGCCATGTTGCTAAGGACGAGGCAGCGTAAGCCCACCGTAGCACCGTCAAAAATAAAATAAAAGGACGACGCAACGCGAGGCGCATGATGAGTGTCTGAGATTGCAACAATAGATTTCAACTACGTTTTGAACAACCTTAAATACTAAAGATTCTACAGGCTCCTCCTCGACATGATCCCACAGGCGGGCGAGTCTTGGGCTGCCGCGGCCACGCGGTCGATGAATGCATGTGCGTCCTAGACGCGGAGTATATCCATATATTTTAAGGCCATTGTGAGTGTGGCTTCCATTTCCGCGTGGACGGCCATCGAGATGCGATAGAGGTACTTGAGTGCAGTGGGGAGGCGTGCTCGGTCGATGGTTGATTCATCCTTACAGCGTGCACCGTTCTTGACCTACTCGGAGAAGTGCCACACCCTCTCCCAAAACGTTCTCTCAGCAAGGTCCTCTCTGGTAGGTCTCGCCGACGAAAGGTCCGCTAGGAGGACGAGGCCACACCGACATGGTCGATGGGAGTGATTGTGGTTGCGATACGGAGGGACGAAGAGAAGGGCAGGGTGGTGGCCGACTTATGAGGGTGAGTGTGGTGGTGACCGCGATGGGGGTGAGGATGGTGGCCGACTTATGAGGGTGAGTGTGCCGGTGACCGTGATGGGGGTGAGTGTGGTGGTAACGACGATGGGGAGTTTTAAATAACCCTCAAAGGGGCACGCTCCGGCGGGAAACAAGAACAGATTTACCGAGTGCGTGCGTGAAACGGGTCCGAAAAGCGGCGACTATCAATTAGTTCTCTTGCTGGTGGAAATGCATCTGCCACATTGGCAGGGGCGGAAATGGCCGCCCTATGAACACCCGCGTCATTGATCGGGTTGCATGCGGGGAGAAAAAGGCCGGCCTAAAATTTCCCTCCCCGTGAGCGACTGATGGCACACGCTCCATACCAACACCCACAACCTCCGAATATGGACTCCTGCGAGCCGTATATGGAGCGGGCTCTATAAATTATGACGATTTAAAGACATATGGCTATTCTCCTTAGTGCTATTTTGGGCCGAAATCACCATATTAATGGTTATTATGCCGATTCACTTGATACGATGATTCTGCTAGAGTTGTTCTTTTTTTTTAGAAAAGGAGGATGACCCCCGTCCTCTGCATCTGGGCGATGCATACGCTCACTTTATTAATTATTCTCATAAGACCTTACAAAGTCATACAATAGTAAGACTAAAGCCGCCGTCTAAGCAACAAACTGTCGCTACACCTATCCCGTTGATGAAGGGGCGCAGATAGCCTGGGCCTAATACCAAACAGACATCGCAGTCAAGCCTAACATCTAAGACCTGAGACCCCAACCTAGCACTTGCCGGGTCTGGGGCACACACTGGTCCGGCGTGCTCTCAGAGGCCGCCGCCGCCAACTGCCACCGCTCTCTCTTCAGAACTGTACTGATGCATCAACCTTGATCGGTCCAGCTATCGTCGACGCCACCACGGCGCCCAACGGCACCTCCTCCCTGCGCGCAAATAGCTGTACACGTCGCGGTCGCCACTGATACACCTCAGCGCCATGCTGCCACGTACCACCAGCTGACACAGCTTGAAGCCCTTGGAGGATCTGTCGTGCGTAGCACCTGCCGACCAGCATGACCAAGCGTAGCACCTGTCGGTCAGGCATGACTTGACATCTCCACCGAAGCTCCGTGCAAGACGAAGCCGCTCCACCTCCTGCCTCTGACTTCCAGCGCTGCTCCACAAAACGACGCTCCCAAGAGAGAAACGACACTGCGGTGCCGTCATCGTCCGGTCTGGAACACCAGATCCTAGGGTTTCCCCCGGAGCAATACGAGTGGGTCGACGGTAGTCACATGACAATGCTTTCATCAAGGTAACGACGTGGAACGCCACCATCGCCCGCCGTCGGCTGGTTTTCACCGGCAACTACGTCTCCCCGACTCGCAGCTGGTGCCAGATGACGGATCCCGAGATCCGAACACCCAGCCTCAGGCCGACCACCTTTGACGGAAGAGATGACCACCACCGCCGGCTGCACCGGTCAGAATGGATCTGATTGGAGGTGCCGCCGACGAGACCACTAGGCCCTCCACGCCGCCGTCGCCGATCTGAAGGCAGCATGCACGCCACCACAGCCGCCGCCCGAAGGGCCATCTGCCGTGCCAAGCCGTCGCCGTCCGAGGACGGGCCGGCCTCCCGCCGCCTGCCGCCATCCGCCGCGCCGCAGATCCCAGATCGGTCGCGCCATGACCCGCCTTGGGGTCCGCCTTGGGGTCCGCCCCACCCCGGAGACGCGTGAGAGAGGAGATCCCCCGCCACCGCCGTCGGCCCCCGGGCTTAGCCCGGTGGCGTCTTCCGGCGGCGACGGAGGGAGGGGAGGAGGGAGTTTGCGGCGGCGGTGGCGGCTAGGTTTCTGGCCGCCCGAGTCGCCCCGGGGGAGGACGAGGCGGGGGTCTAGAGTTGTTCTTAGACTACGCGGGGGTCTAGAGTTGTTCTTAGACTACAACTAACAGAATACTCCAGTAAAACTCCCAAAACAGCAAAGAGAAAAATAGAGAAATGGTACTTCCATACCATGTAATGTTACATGAATGGTCTTCAAACTATCCAAACAATTCATAAAACACCTCGTGTCGAGAAATTTCAAAGCTCGTCTACTCCATATTGCATTTTAGTTGTTGTATTTGGGCAGAAACTTTCAGGGTTGCACTAGGGAAATGCCCTTTAGTTCCTGGGTGTATATACACCTGATATTAGATTTATCTTTAATATTTTTGTAAAATGTCAAAAAAATCTATTTTTTTAAATAAACTTCACTTTCTTTTACACTATTATTTAAATTTTCATGAAGGAAAAAAATACGTGTTGACTTCTGGAAAATAAAAAATATTACTCTATACAAGTTACTATCCACATATATTTGACCTTAATTTTTTCCCTGAAGTAAAGTTTTTTTTTGTGAATTTCTTTTATGAGTACAATAGAAGAACAAGTTTATTTTAAATATTTTCAGATTTTTGTTTAATTACTATTTTTTTATATAAGGTATATATACAAGAGCCAAACGTCCCTGTCCGACAGCACCATAACTATAACATCATTCACTTGTAATATTCCACGTCAGCTCCGGGTTCTGCTGTGCGGTGTCAACTCTGGTCGCTTGGTGGCTTGGGTGACTTAATTGTCGAGTGTGTCTATGTAGAATCCGTTTTTGATCATCTTTCCTTATTAATTGGTGAATTCTCCTCTTCTAAATGGAAATGCGGAGCTCGAACTGTTTGCTAAAAAAATTAATAAAATATTCCACAGATGTTTTATAAGAAAAAAAATACTTCACATTTAATCGAACGATAAGTGGGGTGAGAAATTACAATTGGTAAAATGGTTAGTCTAAATCTTATTTGGCGCCTCCATGATAACTGTTTACCTACAGAATTTGTGTCATATTTGTATGCGTATCTGAGTAATTAATAATCTAGGTTTTATCTGCGTCTATCTGGTGTCATATTTGTATGAGTATTTGAGTAGTTAATCTGGATCTTTATCTGCGTCTAGGTTCTTTTTTTAGGTCAGAAGATGTCAATGTTACTTATCGTGTTGGTGTTTCATCACCAAACTTTTAAGGGACCAAACATGAAAAATAGATACACGAAACAATACATCTTATTTTATTTCATTTTCCAGAAAGGCCTAAGGCTATATAGTGCACCCCCCTTGAACAAATATAACATGTTCTAACTTTTTTGTAAAACTGATGTATATAGATATATTTTAGTGTGTTCGGTCATTCATTTCATTTCAGTTCTTTATGCAGCCCACATTAATTATAATATCTAAAACACATATTTGTGAACGGATAGAGTATTAAGTATCACAAGTCTTTACAAACACGCTGTTACATAATTTTTTTCTTACATCCAAATCCTTAGGAAAGATGGCATCTTTTTTTCTTCTCCACATCTACACGTGGCGTGTCATGAACAAAACTCGATGCCTGAGCCTCCACCTCGGCATAGTAAACTTGATTAAGCCCAATAGCTTGTAGGAGCAGCGTTTGGAAAGTTTTCGATGTGGATGAGAAGACACCGGCAGTCGCGATCTGTATAGCAAACCGTCATCCTGGAGAGAAGACGCCGATAAGAGCCTGTAGATACTCCAAATACTACGAACACTGACTGGATCCAAACAGATCAACCGGAAACCAAAGACGGAGGTATCCAGGAATCCATCAAAGATGCACCTCCACACGCTCTCTACCGACGCTAAACTCACAGACGAAACGAGGCTAGGACGAGGAGGGCATTATTCCTAAACCACGGCAACGCTGCAGCCTTGCCGCTCCGGCCAAGACATAGAGACTCCCTAAAACCACCCTAAACCAAGACGTTCATGCCGATGTACGCCAAATCCAGGCCATAGGTCAAGACCACTGCTATCTACGGCCTGTCTTCGGGGAGCTCCGGACATCGTTGGCACATGCAACTTTGTCGCCTGGACGCACATCTACTGCTGCCACCAGCCTTGATCCGCCACAGCCGGCTACCCACGCCGCATCATACTCCCCTGTGGATAGATGCTGGTGTTAGCGGACTCATGGTGACCCATATGTGACCGAAAGATTGGTTGGGTTTAGTTCCATGTCGGTTGTGAGAGGAGGGAGAGTACAACCTATAAGAACAGGGTGCCTCTTTCTAATCTTTGGAGGAAAGGGTTCAAAACCTCTTAGGGCATGAGCTATGGTGACAACACCTTGATGCTACCCCGGCTGCCAACGCTGCATCACCGGACCACGCTTCATCTTTCTTTCCTAGTTTTTTCTCTTACCTTTCCAATGGGTCTTTCTTTCCTAGGTTTTTCTATTACCTTTTCAATGGGTCTTCACATCTGCAATACATCTCTCCCTCTATTTTTGGACAAAGCAATTGCCTCCTCTGCAAGAGGTCATTTCACTCTCACAACACTAGCTTCTCTCTCTCTCTCTCTCTCTCTCTCTCTCTCTCCCTCCCTCCCTCCCTTCCCTCTTGAAAGGATCGATATAGTTGACTAGAGAGGGGGGTGAATAGGCAACTAACAATTTTTAGCTTTTCTTTACCAAATTAAACTTTGCATCAAAGTAGGTTGTCTAGATATGCAACTAGGTGGGCAACCTATATGATGCAACAACAACAAGCACACAAGCAAGCAAGGGATACAACTCAATACAAGCTTGCACAAGGTGAGAGATAACCAAGAGTGGAGCCGGTGGAGACGAGGGTGTATTACCGAAGTTCCTTCCCTTTGAGAGGACGTACGTCTTTGTTGGAGCGGTGTGGAGGCATAATGCTCCCCAAGAAGCCACTAGGGCCACCGTATTCTCCTCACGCCCTCACACAATGCGAGATGCCGTGATTCCACTATTGGTGCCCTTGAAGGCGGCGACCGAACCTTTACAAACAAGGTCGGGGCTCTCTCCACAACCGAATTGGAGGCTCCCAACGAAACCACAGAGCTTCACCACAATGGAATGTGGCTCCGAGGTGGCCTCAACCGTCTAGGGTGCTCAAACACCCAAGAGTAACAAAATCCACACAAGAAAGTATGGGGGAATCAAATATCCTTTGGTGAAAGTGTAGATCTAGGTCTCCTCCTTCAATCCCTAGCAAATCAACAAGTTTGAGTGGCTAGAGAGAGAGATCGGGCAAGAAAGCTTGAAGGACATTAATGGTGGAGAGAGAGAGGCAAGAGGTGAAAGAGGTAGGTGGAAGAACCTCCTTTATATAGGAAACCCTAAAATCCAACCGTTACCGCAGTTATTGCACCGCAGTGGTACAACCGCTCCATACCCCGGTACAACCGGGATTCACGGTTACACTGCAGAAAACCTGACAGGCGGTACAACCGGACACCCGAGCGGTAGTACCGGTAAACAAGTTCAACCGGAACAACCGCTCCTCTACCGCTGAATAACCGCTTTGAAACAGAAGGGAGTCACCACTGTGAGCAGTGGTCGAGCGGTAGTGCGCCGAAACTACCGCCTGGCCCTGGCATCAGGAGTTGCTAAGTCCTAAGCGGTAGAACCGCTTAGAGCACTGGTAGTACCGGTGTGCAAATCACAACCGGAAAAACCGAGCCACCACCGCCCAAGTACCGGTCCAAAACAAAAGCTAGTCCGGTTGTAGAGCGGTACCTGGCCGGTACAACTGCCAAGGATGCAACACCCAGATCTTCAAGCATGGTGGCGGTACAACCGCCCGGGGGCAGCGGTACAACCGCTTGGCAAGATACTGGGAGGTCCAACCCCAGGGTATCACCCCTGGGGCGGTGGTTGGGCTGGTACGACTGGGCAGCCGTACAACCGCTCAAGTGAGAGGTACAACCGCTGAAAGGAAGGGCCACACCAACAGTATGGAAAGAAGGGACCTCTCTCTCAAACAAGGAACGGAAGAAAAGAGTGGGAGAGAGAAATGTGTACGTGCAATGATTCCCCCAAATCCTTCCGATGTGGATTCCCTCTTAATAGTACGGGTTTTCTACGACCAACAAGATAAACACGTAGAAAAACACCGTCTTCGATCTTTTCCTTCCAGAGAGAATGACTAACCGATGCATACCTAAACACCAAGAACCTGAAGCACATATCACACGATTAGACCAAAAGAGAGTTGTCATCATCATCCAAAACACAAAGATGGGAAATGACCTAACAATCTCCCCTTTTTGGTGGATGATGACAACAACACGATTTGCATAAGAGGTCTAGAAAATATAGACGGGACTCCCCCTAGATGTGTGCCCTAATTAGATTTTGCTTTTGGAATGCAAAGGTACACATTAGGAGCAAGACTCCTCCCTAGATTTTATAGACCCACCACTCCTACTAGACATGAGAAGATAAGCAGTAAGCGCGGGCGGTGGTTGGGCTGGTACGACTGGGCAGCGGTACAACCGCTCAAGTGAGAGGTACAACCGCTGAAAGGAAGGGCCACACCAACAGTATGGAAAGAAGGGACCTCTCTCTCAAACAAGGAACGGAAGAAAAGAGTGGGAGAGAGAAATGTGTACGTGCAATGATTCCCCCAAATCCTTCCGATGTGGATTCCCTCTTAATAGTACGGGTTTTCTACGACCAACAAAATAAACATGTAGAAAAACACCGTCTTCGATCTTTTCCTTCCAGAGAAAATGACTAATCGATGCATACCTAAACACCAAGAACCTGAAGCACATATCACACGATTAGACCAAAAGAGAGTTGTCATCATCATCCAAAACACAAAGATGGGAAATGACCTAACAATCTCCCCTTTTTGGTGGATGATGACAACAACACAATTTGCATAAGAGGTCTAGAAAATATAGACGGGACTCCCCCTAGATGTGTGCCCTAATTAGATTTTGCTTTTGGAATGCAAAGGTACACATTAGGAGCAAGACTCCTCCCTAGATTTTATAGACCCACCACTCCTACTAGACATGAGAAGATAAGCAGTAAGCGCGGGCGGTGGTTGGGCTGGTACGACTGGGCAGCGGTACAACCGCTCAAGTGAGAGGTACAACCGCTGAAAGGAAGGGCCACACCAACAGTATGGAAAGAAGGGACCTCTCTCTCAAACAAGGAACGGAAGAAAAGAGTGGGAGAGAGAAATGTGTACGTGCAATGATTCCCCCAAATCCTTCCGATGTGGATTCCCTCTTAATAGTACGGGTTTTCTACGACCAACAAGATAAACACATAGAAAAACACCGTCTTCGATCTTTTCCTTCCAGAGAGAATGACTAATCGATGCATACCTAAACACCAAGAACCTGAAGCACATATCACACGATTAGACCAAAAGAGAGTTGTCATCATCATCCAAAACACAAAGATGGGAGATGACCTAAGAATCTCCCCCTTTTTGGTGGATGATGACAACAACAAAATTTGCATAAGAGGTCTAGAAAATATAGACGGGACTCCCCCTAGATGTGTGCCCTAATTAGATTTTGCTTTTGGAATGCAAAGGTACACATTAGGAGCAAGACTCCTCCCTAGATTTTATAGACCCACCACTCCTACTAGACATGAGAAGATAAGCAGTAAGCGCATAACAAGAAAGTAAAGACTTAAAGGATAACCGATACGAAAGATAGTAAATGAAGGAGCGAATGTCTCACACCATGCAAGACGAGACAACCAACAAGGTCCACAAACTAAAGTTCAACACCCAGCACGAAAAAGAAGAGAACGCAACCCAAGCAAATCCCATGCAAATCCCGAGACCTAATAGAACTCTCTCCCCTTTGGCATCAAGACACCAAAAAGGAAAAGAGCGAAGATAGCGCCCCAGAGCTCAGTAGTCCTCCTCTGACTCCTCGGTCGCATCTGGATCCTCATCATCAGACTCCTCATCATCGTCCTCATCAACGTCCTCCATGAGATCATCAGCAGCAGCAGAAGAGGAAGAAGGCTAGCCAGGAGCCTCATCATCCGACCATGTGCTATGCGCAGAGATCCACCGGTCCTCAGGGGTGATGCTCTTATCAGATCCACTCTTTACAGACATGTTGAGGTGCTTCATCATAGCAATCTGACGATGCCGGGCAAGCTTCTCATTGACATGGGCCTCATACATCTTCTTCTGAATGTCGGTCTGAAGGCAAAAAGTCTTCTTCACTTTAGCAGTGAGCTTGGTAACCCATGAAGGCTTGGCCCCTGGTTCCATCTCAAAGTCCTCATCATCTGAAGTGGCATAGACATCCTCAGGATCATTAGAAGGAAAGCGAGGCTCGGCATGTTTATTCTTCGTGAGTTGCTTGGCCTCATGCACGGTGAGGTTATCTGGAGAAGTGAGAAGCTCTCCGGGGCGGTGAATAGCCCAAACTGAGTTTAGAAAGCACATGACAAAAGGAGCATAAATGGGGACTTCTCTGTAGATGACCATGTTGTACATCTCGTGCCACATCCAGTTGGACACATCAAAAGTAGCACCAGAACCCACTTTGGTCTTCATAGCAACAAGCAAGTCAACAAGGTACCCATAGACCTCATCCTGATTTCCAACCTTGGGCAAAAGCACATTGCGAAACACACGATGCATGATATCATAGACCTTCTCAAGATCCTTGGATTCTCCAATAATGCCCTGTCCCCGAATGTATAGAGGAGCAAGTTTCTCCTTAGGCATAGAATAGGGATGGTCGTGAGGATGAATGCCACCATTCCCTTCGAGACCGGTATCCACATACCCAATGGCATTGCAGAAAGCCCTCCAGGGAACTTGAAAGAGCTCATCACGGCACATGAACGAGAGAGTGCGAGCATCATCTTCTCCAAAATGAACAGTGGCATAAAACTGATGGATAAGCTGAACATTAAAGTCACAGTTGACAGACATGAGCTTGACCAAGTCAAACTCCTCACAAAGAGCCAAGGCCTCCCCAAAGTAATCCAAGTTGCTCCTTCAGTGATCAAGATCAATAGTACACTACTTGGCATACCGGTTCTTGTTGTGCTCAAACAGCTCATGAACAATCCTTACTTGCATCTCATTCCGGACTGAACAATGGTCCGACGAGGCACAACAGGAACCAAGTATGGATTCGTTGACCGGAAGGCTTCCCATTCCTTGGCTTTCCATTTGTGCAGAGGCATGACCACACGTTGCTTGGCAGCGGCAGACTTCTCATGACGAGTAGGCTTGGTGGAAATCACAACTTCTTCTTCTTCTTCATCAGTCTCAACTGGGCGCTTGCATCTCCGAGCCCTCTTCTTGGTCTTGCTACGAGGAGTAGAGCGAGAACCAGAGCCTCCTGCACACACACACACACACACACACACGGGAAGAACACAAGGAACCCAACAAAGATGAGAGGATTGCACACAAGAGCGAAGGAATAAATTGCTTGCGAATCAGAGAAGGTAGAACAGTGCTATGTGGTTCATAAATCACGGTTGTACCGGTTCTACAGTCGATAGTACCGCCCAAGTGGTTGTTCCGCCCATAGGGGCGGTAGAACCGCTGAATGAGTAGCACTACCAACCTGAGAACAAATGCCCATGAGATTTGAATCAACCTAACAGTATTCTAAGATCTAAGGCAACACAAACAAAACAGGAGGCATATATATCTCTTCCACCCAATAGTTTGAACAATAAACGCGGAATGTCAAGCCATGCCCTAGGAGGAGGGAAAGGAAACCCTAGAAAGAAGAAAACGGGGCATTACCGGCATCCATGAGAAGAGATCGGAAAGGAGGGGGCCTCCACAGAGAGCCCACGGATCCGGAGCGCCTAAGAGCACTCTGAGGCAGGGGCAATGGCGACTGGCGGCTAGGGCAGGAGAAGAGAAAGGGGATAAAGGGAGAAGAGAAAATCCCTTCGGCCCAGACCCTTAAATATGCCCGTAGACGCGAAGCAGTTGTACCGCTCCCTAGCACATACCAGTGGTTGCGGGCGGTACTTCCGTTGCCTGGAAGGCAGCGGTAGTACCGCCTGTAACCAAGCGGTAGTACCGGCCAGAAGCACGACCTGGGGGGCAGTGGTGGAACCGCCCAGACACCCCTGGTAGTACTCCTGGGATAGCACAAACGAGTGTACCAGCGATTGAACTGCCAGGGACACCGGTTGTACCGCCCAGTCAACATCACCCATACCAAGATCAAGTTGTGCGCAATTGGATTAGATGGTTAAAAGGTAGAGAAGGGTTTGGGATGGAGCAAGACACTGAATTAGGGTGTGATGACCTCCAAGAGATCACAACCAACGAGAAAACCCCCCACTTGGAGATCACAACACCTAGGACCTAACAGAGAACTAGCAGAGCAAATAAGATCCAAAGAAACCAACTCCCCTTCTAAAGAAAAGCTCGATGGCCGAGGACACCTATGTTTGAGTGTAAAGGTATGGCACCGCAAAGATTTTAACCTTGAGCCCATGACCAAAACTCATCTTTAAAGCACAGGTACCATCAAAGATGGCTAATGTGAAAGACTTGATCAATTTATGCATAATAGGGGGGAGAGTTCATTGAGAGAACAATACTCCCCCTATGTCCATGCCTACACCTATAACAAGACCTCAAGAAGAGTGTGGTAGGGTGTGCAAAGGTTCAAGCCACATTGCTCAAATCAATGATATTTAGCTCATGCCTTAACTCGCGAAATCTTGCTTCATCCAAGGGCTTCGTGAAAATATCTGCAAGGTTATCATGAGTTTTGACATAGTTGAGCTCAATCTGCCCTCGCCTAGTGTGATCCCGGATGAAGTGATACAGAATCTCAATATGCCTCGTCTTGAAGTGTTGAACCGGGTTGAGAGAAATCTTGATGGCACTTTCATTGTCACACCAAAGAGGCACTTTGTCACAAATGACACCGCAATCCTTTAAAGTTTGCCTCATCCATAGAAGTTGTGCACAGCAACTACCGGCGGCCACATACTCCGCTTCGGTGGACGAGAGAGACACGCAACTTTGCTTCTTAGAATACCAACTCACCAAAGAGCAACCAAGAAATTGGCACCCTCCGGAAGTTGATTTCCTATCCACTTTGTCTCCCGCCCAATCCGAGTCAGAAAAGCTCACAAGGTTGAAGTTAGCTCCTCTTGGGTACCATAAGCCAAAGTTTGGGGTATGATCCAAATATCGAAAGATTCGCTTGACCGCCACATAGCGGCTTTCCTTAGGTGCGGCTTGAAACCGTGCACAAATTCCCACACTTAACATGATATCCGGTCTAGATGCACAAAGGTAAAGCAAGGAGCCAATCCTGGAGCGATATACCTTTTGATCCACGGCTTTACCCTTGGGATCTATGTCAAGTTGGCATTTGACGGGCATTGGTGTGGAAGCCGGCTTGACATCATTTTGCTTGAATCTTTCGAGCATGTCTTGAGTGTATTTGGCTTGGTTGATGAAGGTTCATTCTCTTCAACTCTCCCATCATGGACATCTTGAACTTCGAGGTCATGAGAGCGGCAAATTCCTCATTCAAAGCTTTGTTAGGGGAACCAAAGATAACATCATCAACATATAGTTGGCATACAAACAACTCCCCTTTGACCTTTGATACGTCCATTTTCAATCATGTTTTCTTACTGTTATTTATAATGTTTTTATCCATAATAATGCTTTTGGAGTAATTCTAATGCATTTTCTCTCATAACTTGCAAGGTACACACCAAGAGGGAGAATTCCGGCAGCTGGAAATCCGGACCTGGAAAAGCTACGTCAGGCCACCTATTATGCACAACTCCAAATAAGCTGAAACTTCACGGAGATTTTTTATGGAATATTTAAGAAATACTGGAGCCAATAACCACCAGAGGGGGGTCACCAGGTGGGCACAACCCACCTGGGCGCGCCAGGCCCCCCAGGCGCGCCCTGGTGGGTTGTGGCCTCCTCGGCCCACCTCCGGTGCCCATCTTCTGGTATATAAATGATTTTGACCTAGAAAAATAAGGAGGAGACTTTCGGGACGGAGCGCCAACGTCTTGAGGTGGAACTTGGGCAGGAGCACTTATGCCCTACCGCGGAGCGATCCCGCCAGGGGAACATCCCTCCCGGAGGGGGAAATCATCGTCATCATCATCACCAACAACTCTCCCACCTTGGGAAGGGCAATCTCCATCAACATCTTCAACATAACCATCTCCTCTCAAACCCTAGTTCATCTCTTGTGTTCAATCTTGTTACCGGAACTATAGATTGGTGCTTGTGGGTGACTAGTAGTGTTGATTACATCTTGTAGTTGATTACTATATGATTTATTTGGTGGAAGATTATATGTTCAGATCCATTATGGTATTTAATACTCCTCTGATCATGAACATGTTTATCATTTGTGAGTAGTTACTTTTGTTCTTGAGGTCACGGGAGAAATCATGTTGCAAGTAATCATGTGTACTTGATATGTGTTCGATATTTTGATAGTGTGTATGTTGTTATTCCCTTAGTGGTGTCATGTGAACGTCGACTACATGACACTTCACCATATTTTGGGCCTAAGGGAATGCATTGTGGAGTAGCAATTAGATGGTGGGTTGCGAGAGTGACAGAAGCTTAAAGCCCAGTTTATGCGCTATTTCGTAAGGGACAGATTGGATCCAAAAGTTTAATGCTATGGTTAGAATTTATTCTTAATACTTTTCTCGTAGTTGCGGATGCTTGCGGGAGCGTTAATCATAAGTAGGAGGTTTGTTCAAGTAAGAACAGCACCTAAGCACCGGTCCACCCACATATCAAATTATCAAAGTAGCGAACACAAATCAAACCAACATGATGAAAGTGGCTAGATGAAATTCTCGTGTACCCTCAAGAACGCTTTGCTTATCATAAGAGACCGTTTTGGACTGTCCTTTCCCTCAAAAGGATTGGGCTACCTTGCTTCACTTTTGTTACTACTACCATTACTTACTCGTTACAAATTATCTTGCTATCAAACTACTCCGCTACTTACAATTTCAGCACTTGCAGACATTACCTTACTGAAAACTACTTGTCATTTCCTTCTGCTCCTCGTTGCGTTTGACACTCTCACTTATCTAAAAGAGCTACAATTGATCCCCTATACTTGTGGGTCATCAAGGCTATTTTTTGGCGCCATTGCCAGGGAGTGAAGCGCCTTTGGTAAGTGGAATTTGGTAAGGGAACATTTATATAGTGTGCTGAAATTTATTGTCACTTGTTACTATGGAAAACAATCCTTTGAGGGGTTTGTTCGGGGTATCTTCACCTCGTCCGGAACCACAATTAGCAACCCCTCAACCTACTGCACCTACTGAAAATATTGAATATGAAATTCCTTCGGGTATGATAGAACAACTGCTAGCTAATCCTTATGCGGGAGATGGAACTGAACATCCTAATATGCACTTGATATATGTGGAACAAATTTGTGGATTGCTTAAGCTTGCAGGTTTACCCAGGGATGAAGTGATGAAAAAGGTTTTCCCTTTATCTTTGAAGGGAAAAGCATTGGCATGGTATAGGCTATGTGATGATATTGGATCATGGAATTGGAATCGTTTGAAAGTGGAGTTCCACCAAAAAAAATTATCCTATGCATCTAGTTCATCGTGATCGGAATTATATATATATAATTTTTGGCCTCGTGAAGGAGGCAATATCGCTCTAGTTTGGGGGAGGCTTAAGTCAATGTTATATTCATGCCCCAATCATGAGCTCTCAAGAGAAATTATTATCCAAAAAATTTATGCTCAGCTTCCTCGCAATGATCAAACCATGTTGGATACTTCTTGTGTTTGTTCATTTATGAAGAAGACTATTGAATTCCGGTGGGATATTTTGGAAAGAATTAAATGCAACTCTGAAGATTGGGAACTCGACGGAGGTAAAGAGTCAGGTATTAATTTTAAGTATGATTGTGTTAAATCTTTTATGGATACCGATGCTTTTCAAAAGTTTAGCACTAAATATGGACTTGACTCTGAGATAGTAGCCTCCTTTTGTGAATCATTTGCTACTCATGTTGAACTCCCTAAGGAGAAGTGGTTTAAATATCACCCACCTATTAAAGAAGAAATTACAGAACCAGTACCAGTTAAAGAAGAAACTATACTTTATAATGTTGATCCAGTTGTTCCTTCTGCTTATATTGAGAAACCACCTTTCCCTGTTAGGATAAAGGAACATGCTAAAGTTTCAACTGTGGTTAACAAAAGCTATATTAGAACAGTTAAACCTGATGAACAAATTAAACTTGAACCTAGTATTGCTATGGTTAAAGATCTCTTGGAAGAAGATATGGATGGGCATGTTATTTACTTCTGTGAAGAAGCTGCTAGAATTGCTAAACCTGATAAAAGAGATAAACATAGAGCTGTTGTTGGCATGCCTGTTATTTCAGTTAAAATAGGAGATCACTGTTACCATGGTTTATGTGACGTGGGTCCTAGTGTGAGTGCTATTCCTTACACTTTATAAGAAGAAATCATGAAAGACATAACACCTGCTGAGATAGAAGAAATAGATGTTACTATTAAACTTGCGAATAGAGACACCATATCAACAATTGGGATTATTAGAGATGTTGAAGTCTTGTGTGGGAAAATTAAATACCCTACTGATTTTCTTGTTCTTGGTTCCCCACAAGATGACTTTTGTCCCATTATCTTTAGTAGACCTTTCTTGAATACAGTTAATGCTAATATAGATTGTAAGAAACAAACTGTTGGTGTTAGCTTTGGTGATGAGTCTCATGAGTTTAAGTTTTCCAAGTTTAGTAGAAATCATCATGAAAAAGAATTGCCTAGTAAGGATGAATTAATTGGTCTTGCTTCTATTGCTGTTCCACCTACTGATCCTTTGGAACAATATTTGCTAGACCATGAAAATGATTTACATATGCATGGAAGAAATGAAATAGATAAGATTTTCTTTGAACAACGTCCTCTGCTTAAACACAATTTTCCTATTGAAACTCTAGGAGGTCCTCCTCCACCTAAAGGTGATCCTGTGTTTGAATTAAAACAATTGTGAGACACTTTGAAATATGCTTATGTTGATGAAAAAAATATATCTTATTATTATTAGTGCTAACCTTTCAGAACATGAAGAAGAAAGATTATTGAAAGTTCTAAGGAACCACCGGGCTGCTATTGGATATACTCTTGATGATTTGAAGGGCATTAGTCCCACTCTATGTCAGCACAAGATTAATACGGAACCTGATGCTAAACCCGTTGTTGACCACCAACGTCGGTTAAATCCGAAGATGAAAGAAGTGGTAAGAATGGAAATATTAAAACTTCTGGAAGCAGGTATAATCTATCCTATAGCTGATAGTAGATGGGTAAGTCCTGCTCACTGTGTCCCTAAGAAAGGAGGTATAACTGTTGTTCCTAATGATAAGAACGAACTTGATCCACAAATAATTGTTACAGGCTATAGAATGGTAATTGATTACAAAAA
Organism: Triticum aestivum; assembly: GCF_018294505.1. Lineage (NCBI taxonomy): Eukaryota > Viridiplantae > Streptophyta > Magnoliopsida > Poales > Poaceae > Triticum > Triticum aestivum. Next base: position 115,500,104 of record NC_057796.1, read on the forward strand.
ATTAAAAAATCAACTAGAAAAGATCATTACCCTTTGCCTTTTATTGATCAAATGCTTGAAAGATTATCTAAGCACACACACTTTTGCTTCCTAGATGGATACTCTGGCTGTTCACAAATACCTGTTTCTCAACCTGATCAAGAAAAGACCACTTTTCCTTGTCCCGTTGGAACTTATGCTTATAGACGTATGCCTTTTGGTTTATGTAATGCACCTGCTACCTTTCAAAGATGTATGACTGCTATATTCTCTGATTTTTGTGAAAAGATTGTTGAGGTTTTCATGGATGACTTTTCTGTTTATGGGAAGTCTTTTGATGATTGTTTAAGCAATCTTGATCGAGTTTTGCAGAGATGTGAACAAACAAATCTTCTCTTGAATTGGGAGAAGTGCCACTTTATGGTTAATGAAGGCATTGTCTTGGGTCATAAAATTTCTGAAAGAGGTATTGAAGTGGACCAAGCTAAGGTTGATGCAATTGAGAAAATGCCATGTCCTAAAGATATAAAAGGTATTTGTTGTTTCCTAGGTCATGCTGGTTTCTATAGGAGATTTATCAAAGACTTTTCTAAAATTTATAGGCCTCTTACTAATCTTTTGCAAAATGATATTCCTTTTGTTTTTTATGAAGATTGCCTTGAAGCCTTTGAAACACTCAAGAAAGCCTTAATATCTGCACCTATTGTTCAACCACCTGATTGGAACTTGCCTTTTGAAATTATGTGTGATGCTAGTGATTATGCTGTTGGTGTTGTTCTAGGACAAAGAGTTGATAATAAATTGAATGTTATTCATTATGCTAGTAAAAATCTAGACAGTGCTCAAAGAAATTATGCTACTACTGAAAAACAATTCAGACCTTATATTGTTGATTCCAAAGTAACTGTTCACATAGACCATGCTGCTATTAAATATCTTATGGAAATGAAAGATGCTAAACCTAGACTTATTCATTGGGTTCTCTTGTTATAAGAATTTGATTTACATATCATTGATAGAAAAGGAGATGAGAACCGAGTAGCTGATAATTTGTCTAGGCTTGAAAATGTGCTTGATGACCCACTACCTATTGATGATAGTTTTCCTGATGAGCAGTTAGCTGCAATAAATGTTGCTAATAGTACTCCTTGGTATGCTGACTATGCTAATTACATTGTTGATAAATATTTACCACCTAGCTTTACATACCAGCAAAAGAAAAAAATTCTTCTATGATTTAAGACATTACTTTTGGGATGACCCACATCTTTATAAAGAAGGAGTAGATGGTATTATTAGACGTTGTGTACCTGAGCATGAACAGGGACAAATCCTACGGAAATGTCACTCCGAGGCTTATGGAGGGCATCATGCTGGAGATAGAACTGCTCACAAGGTATTGCAATCTGGATTTTATTGGCATACTCTCTTCAAGGATGCCCGTAAGTTTGTATCTTCTTGTGATGAATGTCAAAGAATAGGTAATATCAGCAAGTGTCAAGAAATGCCTATGAATTATTCACTTGCTGTTGAACCATTTGATGTTTGGGGATTTGATTACATGGGACCTTTTCCTTCCTCTAATGGGTATACACATATTTTGGTTGCTGTTGATTATGTTACTAAATGGGTAGAAGCTATTCCAACCAGTAGTGCTGATCACAACACCTCTATTAAAATGCTTAAGGAAGTTATTTTCCCAAGGTTTGGAGTCCCTAGATATTTAATGACTGATGGTGGTTCACACTTTATTCATGGTGCTTTCCGTAAAATGCTTGCCAAGTATGATGTTAACCATAGAATTGCATCACCCTACCATCCTCGGTCTAGTGGTCAAGTTGAACTTAGCAATAGAGAAATAAAATTAATTTTGCAAAAGACTATTAATAGGTCCAGGAAGAATTGGTCTAAGAAATTAGATGATGCACTTTGGGCTTATAGAACAACATATAAAAATCCTGTGGTATGTCTCCTTATAAAATGGTTTATGGAAAAGCTTTTCATTTGGCTCTTGAGTTACAACATAAAGCATATTGGGAAGTTAAAGAACTCAATTATGATTTCAAACTTGCTGGTGAAAAGAGGTTATTTTATATAAGTTCTTTAGATGAATGGAGAACCCAAGCTTATGAAAATGCAAAGTTATTTAAAGGAAAAGTTAAAGGGTGGCATGACAAAAGAACTCAAAAGCGTGAGTTTAAAGTTGGAGAATATGTTCTTTTGTACAACTCTCGTTTTAGATTTTTTGCAGGGAAGCTCCTCCCAAAATGGGAAGGCCCATATATCATCGAGGAGGTTTACCGGTCTGGAGCCATCAAAATAAATAACTCCGAAGGTACTAACCTGAAGGTTGTCAATGGGCAACGAATAAAGCATTATATCTTGGGTACGCCTATTAATGTTTAAAGTAATATTATCCAAACTTTGGCACCGGAAGAACACATGAAAGAGTCCTTCCGGAACACTCCAGAATCGTGAAAATAAAGAGGTATGTGATACGGTAAGTAAACGGACTCCGAAAATCCACAAAAATGTTTTTTTATCAGTTTTGGAATATTTTAGAATTTTGGAAATAAAGAAACTCCCAGGAAGCGTCCCCTGGTGGGCACAAGACACCAGGGCGCGCCAGGAATATTTTAGAATTTTGGAAATAAAGAAACTCCCAGGAAGGTGTGCCCACCTGGTACACCTTCTGTACTCCGTTTTCTTCCATATGCTTGTCCTCCAAGAAAAAAAATCTGTATATACTTCCCGAACCTGTTAACCACCGTATCGTGAAGAAATCCTTTGTCCTCTTTTCTTGCTGTTTTCTGCGTAGATCTGAAAATATGTCCTCCCAAGACTCTGAGGGTGAGAGCTATGTTGCCGATCTCATCGCAAACTCCAAGTCCTATGGGGATGAGGGGCACTATAGCTGGACCTCCGAAGAAGAAGAAGAAGAATCGGTTCCTTCCCGGTTCAAGGATGAGGCATGGAGGCATTATGCAAGAGGATAATAAAACTCGAGATAGATAATTGTGAGTTGATGATGGAAAATTTTATTCTCCGTCAGAAGCTGGAGGAAGCAAAAGGGAAACCCCACACTTTCTCACCACCACCATTGCCATGGAAATCCGAGTACAAGACCTCTTCTTCACCACCCAAAGGAGAATTGAGTATCGGGTATGGGCACTCCCCTTGGCTTCCGCCAAGCTTGGGGGAGGTGCCCCGGTATTGTATCACCCCACTATGTTTTTGCTTTTACTTATCTTAGTTCGATCATTTGCTTTTAGATGAAATAAAGTTTAGTTCGATCCTTTCTTCTCTGAGAGTTTGCTTAGTGATTTATCCTTGTAATCGTGTGCAAGTTATATAATAAAGTTAGTTTGAGTTTTTGCTTTCTTTACTTTCATGTTGCAAATAAAAGAAAAGAAATAAAGAAAGAAAAAGAGAAAGGAAACAAAAAAAGAAAGGAAAAAGATAAAGAAAATATTATATACTAATCCTATGGTAGGTGATAGCACGGCAAATTTGACAATTTTGACCTCAGAACGAAATCAATTCACAGAATGAACTGCCCGTGAAACTATTTCACTCCCCTGACCTTTTTGCGCAGCGCCCGCCAGGCCGGCGCCACACCCAACGGTGCAGCGCCTAGCTCTGGGGCGTTGCACTCCAGTCCACCGTGGCAGCCCTGGGCCCCGGACCCAGCAGTGCAGCACCTACGAGGTAGGCGCCACACATGTAATGTGCAGCGCCTAGCCCTTAGGCGTTGCACTGTGACTTAGATGCCAGCCGCCCGCTCCCCCTCCCCCCACCCCACCCATTCGTTCCAGGAGTTACAAAACAGCACCGGCGGCTTCCTCCTCTCCCCCTCTCAATCCCCTCTCCCAAATCCTTCAGATCCGACGATTTGGTCCGTGCATTTCTTCACCAATCCATCTTAGAAGGTACTCTCCTCCGATCCCCTTCTTTCTATCCATACAAAATATGGTATTTCAAAGATTTGGGGAATCCTTGTTTGATTTGATTAGATATGAATCTTGCATGTATTAGAAATTTGCATGTATTACAACCCTTGTTTGTTTGATTTGTGGAACCCTGGTGTATTTTATTTTATTGAAAATATATGGTTGGATATATAGATTGACATGTTATTTCTATGGAAAAGTTATTTGTATGAAGTAGGCCTAGTTTAGTTTTGGATACATATACTTTGAATTATACTCGTATTGAGAAAAATGCTTTGGATACATATGCTTTGAATCTTGCATGTAGTAGGCCTACTTTAGTTTTTTTGAATTGAAAAGATAATCGTGTTGACAAGAATGCTTTGTTGAAATTGTTAGGATGGTTTGGCTTCTCGATGATCATTGGGACAAACAACACCGGTCGTACGCTATGTCGGTGGAGCAGCGGGTAATACTGAAAGTGGCCGGTGTTATGAAATTCGTAATTTTTTTCAAACACAAATGCCCCATATGTAATGTTATGATTTGTTTGTTTGTAGGAGCTTGCACCTCTGAAGCTTCGGTCTCACGGGATCAGCCTTGGATGGATGCGCTATGATGAGCGGTACACACCGTATGTAAGGGAGGCAGGACTTCTCCCTTTCATTCAGTTGGTCCGCCGGTCGACGCCACCCAACAATGCTGCAGCACTCACCACGCTTATTGATCATTGGAGGCCGGAGACACACACTTTCCATCTTCGGACCGGGGAGATGACCGTGACGTTGCAGGATATTGCTATGATCACCGGTCTTCCTAACGATGGCAATCCTTTATGTATGAACACCGATTCAGATGGGTGGCGCGCGCAGATGCATGCCCTTATTGGTATGGTTCCTCCGGAGCCTCGGGAACCAGAAGCAGAAGATAAGAAGAAGGAAAGAGTCGCAGCGGGCGCTACTTTCACGTGGATATCATCGAACTTCAGTCATTGCCCTGAGGATGCTAATGAGGACATGGTGAAGACATATGCTCGTGTCTACATGTGGTACGTGATATCCAGGACAATGTTTGCTGATGGCACAGGCAAGAATGCTCCATGGATGTGGCTGAAGGCGTTGACCGTCTTCGATAGCAAATGGAGTTGGGGTTCGGCGACACTGGCTTACTTGTATCGACAGGTATGAAGTTGTTTCCTTTTCACTTCATTGATACATTATCAATGCGCTCTTGCGGCAAATTTGACCATGTTCTCTTTTATGTGCAGTTGGACGAAGCCTGTTGTAGGCACACTGGAGGTATTGGTGGTTGTCTGCTCGCACTTTCCATATGGAGCTGGGAGCGTTTGCCGGTTGGACGACCGAAGACCGTGAAGTACGAGGATTGGGACGATAAAGACGACCCACTACGGCTCCCCACTTGGGCTTACAAGTGGGATGTGTTAAATGAGACGACGGATGATCCCTCGGTAATGTACAAGTTGTACAAGAGCGAGCTGGACGCGATCACGCCTGAGCAGGTGAACCGACATTGCATAAGTGATTATCATGCTTGTATCGTAACTCGATATCAATTTTGCATTCAATCCCATTTTGCAGGTGGAATGGGAGCCGTATGGAAAAGGAGAGAGTTTTGGTAACCCTATGGAGTTCAGGCTGAATCCGATGTGCACTAGGGATAGGGATCTCTGGCATATGCGGTGCCCACTGATATGCAACTGGGCGGTTGAGCTTCACCTGCCACATCGGGTGTTCCGCCAGTTTGGTTTGTTCCAGCCACACCCGCCGGAGTGGGAGGACACGGACAAGTTGCTACACGCGTAAGATATAATTAACCTTGAGCACTTAGCAGCTTCTCGACTGTTTCTATGATGCTAATATTCTGTTTCTAACTTGCAGGTTGGATAGGAAAAAGCAGCGGAAGATCAATGATTGGGCCAAGCATCACAGCAAGTATGTCGTGCAGTTCGCTCTTAGTGTGGAGCAAGCAAGGGCTGGAAAACGAGCCCAGCTTCGTGAGCACTGCCCGATCGCGTTCAACAACTATCTCACATGGTTTCTTGCAAGTACCCGCGTGGAGGTATGCCAGCCGGCGTATGCTGAGGAGATTCTGGAAGAACCCACCGTTTTTGATGAGGTAGCCCAGCACCAGTACAACGCATTAGTCAGGAAAGGCAACTCAGTGATCCCTTCAGCTCCAATGATGAACTTTGTGGTTAGCCCTTTTTGCTTTTCCATTCGCACTATTCACATATTCGCTTGCCTAACACTTTGATACCGTTTCTGTTCATAGCGTGCCCAGATCAAGAAAGCAGCTGATGAGACCGAGACTATTCTGGAAACAGCCCCGGCTGGCAAAAGCGATGGGGAAGGTGCACTTCGAGCATTCATTAAGGTTCACATCTCCTTCAAACTAGCACTTAACATTTGTTGCTACCTTCCATGTCTCATTCAATTGTACATGTTGCAGTGCCAGGGCCAAAAGTTAAGGCGGCTACCAAACCTTTTTGGTTGTCGTGACCCTGAGTATGTATCACCAGAACGGTCTAGGTCGGCGACACCATCAGATCCCCCTTTTGGGCAGGGCCATGGTGAACCTTTCGAGGATGAGGACGTGGGTGTGGTCACCCAAGAGGTATGTCGCCATCCTCCTTCATCGTTGGTTTGTTGGGTTGGGAAGCCGCCATACCTACAATGAGTGAAACATAATGGTTAGTAAGGACAATAAGAACAAATGGAAGCACATATGAAAAAGAAGAACATATGAAAAAACAAGAACATATGATACATTATAGTTAGTGAGGAACATACGGAAACGGTCCATCTAGGTATCCAAACATTCCTCTATAATGAACTTGCCCTTGTCCATCACCACGGCCAAGTGCACCACCAAGGCCAAGACCATCACCAAGGCCGAGACCATCACCACGGCCATTACCACCACGTCGAGCTCTACCACCACCACGGCCTAGACCACCACCACCACCTCTACCACCACCACGGCCTCTTGTAAGTCCAAGTTGTCGACCTCTTTGTTGCCTAGATCCTCTTTGGCTAACACTTGGTTGGCTAGGCACTTGTTGGCTACCACTTGGTTGCCTTGGCAATTGTTGGCTACCACTAGGTTGGCTACCACTTGGTTGGCTTGGCACTTGTTGGCTACCACTAGGTTGGCTACCACTAGGTTGGCTACCACTTGGTTGGCTCCCTTGTGTAGCTCCTTGTTGGCTTGTGCTTGCATCATTTTTCTTGGACCTTTTCCTTGGTTTCGTACATTTTCTTTTGTTGTGGCCATGACCTTTGCACTCCCCACAACGGGAGCTCTCACGAGGCTCTTGGAATTGGTCGTTGCCCGCTTCGCGGCGCCCACCATGGCCCCATCTGTCCATGTCGCCTCTAAGACGCTTTGTCTTACGTCTACCCCGTTTAACAACCTTCAACTCCGGATCCGGCCATAGTTGAACTCCATGATACTCCGGCCATTGTGATTGGTCAAAGTATGGGTGAAAGCGGGGAGCCCATGTTTTCCTGACCGTCATGATTGAGAACTCCGACTCCCTCATGGTGCGTGGGTGATTGATGTCCACATTCCTAACGCGACCGGCGGTATACAAGTGTGAGCATGGGAGATGAAGCAACAATGGCCTCCCACAAGTGCAATCACATTGTGTTAACGACACCTTGAAAGCCCGACCTCCATGTTGCCGGCCATCGTTTGTGGTTCCTCCTGGCTCTTTCACTTCGTACTTCCACTCTTCATTGTCATATAATATAGCTTCTTCTGAGTCCGCCTTCCGTGATTGAAATACCAACCATTCATCAATTTTGGGTGGGAACTTGTACTTGTACTTCCATGGGTTCTCACCCGCTATCTGTGCATCGGTTTCCATCGAGTACTTTACAAAGTACGCATTCATCTTGTCAAATGTGTATTGAACTATTGCCGTCACGGGTAATCCACGTGCACCTTTGAGCACCCTATTGAAGCATTCGGCCATATTGCTTGTCATTTGACCGTATCTCCGGCCATCTTCATCAAAAGCATGTACCCACTTGTTCCGGTATTGAATGTGCCTATTGAGAAATTCTTGACCCCGGGATCAAGTTTTTTGTGTGCGAGCAATTTGTTGTACAAAGTGGCGAAGCGCTTATCGGAGAAAGCGAGACAACAATCTTGAAGATCATCGGCCAACTCCTTAAGGCCACATGCCCTATAGAAGTTCGAACAAAAGTGCCTCATGCACCATCAATGGTGCAACGGAGCATGCTCGGGAATGTCAATCTCCACGGCATTAAGAATTACTTGATTCCGATCCGATATGACACAAATTTCCCTTTGAGTGGGTAACACCTTTGTCCTCAAAAGATGCAGAAACCACTCCCAGTTGTCATTGTTTTCCACCTCAACCAAAGCAAATGACAATGGCAACACCCGGTTATTGGCATCACTTGCTATCGCAACCAACAAGGTGCCCTTGTATTGTCCGGTCAAGAACGTGCCATCAATTGCGATGACCGGCCTACAATGTTCGAAAGCCCTCACACATTGCTCGAACACCCAAAAAGCACGGCCAAATACTCTGACTTTCCTTCCTTCATGAACCGTTGTTTGGTGCCCATGAGGCTCGACCACATGAACCATGCCCGGGTTTGTCGCGGCCATGGCTAACAACAACCTAGGGATTCGGTTGTATGCTTCCTCCCATGTACCATACAACATCTTAAATGCGGCTTGCTTCGCCTTCCATGCCTTGCCGTATTTCACCTTGTAATGAAAGATGGCTTTCACAAGGTCAATGACATGTTGGACGCTCATTGTTGGAAGTGTGGATATTGAGTTGGAGAGCCTGTAAGCGATGAACTCGGACGTGAGTTGTTTGTGGTCTTGGGACACAATCTTGCCATCCACCCTTTTGCCTTGGCACATGTGAGTTGGCACACAACTCACTACATGCCAAGTTGGACCTCCTTTCCATGGTCTTGCACGCACAATCCACGGACAACCGCCACGGCCTCTTGTAAGTCCAAGTTGGACCTCCTTTCCACGAGCTCTACCACCACCACGGCCTCTTATAAGTCCAAGTTGGACCTCCTTTTCATCTTCACATGCACATGCACCCGTGTAGTGCACATTGACGTCCGAGTTCACCACCTTGTGTGGACGATAATGCGTAACCGAGTAGTTGTTGAGCCACATCTTCAATTCCAACAAGCTGTCGAACTTAGAACCTTTAGCAATCCGGTTCTTGTCGTCTACCAAATCACGGTGAGAGCTTGGCCTAACCCCAAGAGGTACACATTGGCCACCATCTACCATGGCTTCATCCGCGAGACTAACATCCTTGAACAATGTAGTCCGATGATCCCGACCAAATACCTTCTCGAAAGCTTCGGCCTCCTTCACCGTGAACCCCTCCGCATCAACTTGTTCATTGGGACCATCGTCATCCGAGTCCGATGCATATGCACGGGAAAAAGGGATGGAATGGTCCATTGTCTCTTGCAAATGATATTTGTCGAGATCACCCACATTGTTGTCATGGAGATCCACTTCATTGTCATCGTCCGCATACTCATCATTGTCCTCTTGCAAAGATTCATCTTGGTTGTTTGTATACGGGCTCAATGTTGGCCTCACTTCTTGGGTCAAAAGAGGTTCAACAATTTCATCTCGCTTCAAGGGTGGGGGGCTACTAGCAACCAAAGGGGAGGGGTTCCGGTTCAAGTCCAAATGCAAACTTGAATCAACCTTCTTCGTTGCAAATAACTCAAGAGCCTTGTCTAGTGATTCGGCCACCATCTCCTTGTATGCAACCCAACGTTGCTCCGAGTTGACACGCATTCTCTTCCAACGGATGTGCATTCCAAAACCAACATTATGCCTTCCCTCCAACTCAATGATATCACTAGGGTCCATCCAATTCAAATCTTTCCTAACTTGTTGCAAGAGCTCCGCATAGCTAGGACTACTATCAAACACCATGTCAAGCTCATCCGGGTCTGGTTCTTTATTGCCTTTCAAAAAGGCGTCTTTGTCCCCATGATGAACAAACACACATGTTCTTCCCATCCCTATAAGCATTCAAAGGACACAAGGTAACATTGCTTCCATGAGTACTAATCCAAGGATTAACACGGAATACAAACCCTAATATATATATGAAACAACAACCCTAACCCTAACCATAACCCTAACCATAACCATAACCATAACCCTAGCCCTAAACCTAACCCTAGCACCAACATAAGAACACCCATAAGAATAACCCTAGCATACTAACAAAGCCTAATCATAGAAATTGGCAAACAAACATCTCACATCTCCATGCAAATCTCTAGATCCAAACAAAACTAGGGTTTCCCCAAACTAGCAACAAATGAGCAATGGGAGAACTTTACTTGGATCAAAACAAGGGGATCGGAGATTATTACCTTGAGGGGGGGTTTGACTTCGAAATCCACGGACAAATTCTTCAAATAAGGACAAATTCTTCGAAATCCACGGCAAGATTTGGAAGAAGATTTGAGAGGGGGAGAGAGTGGGAGAGGGGGCAAAGCTCGGGGAGAGAGTGAGAGAGTGTGTGGTGTGGGGGGTGGGAGAGGGGGCCCCAGCCAAGTGGCTGGATAAGTCACAGTGCAGCGCCTAGCCGCTAGGCGCTGCACATGCTAGGCGCTGCACATTACATGTGTGGCGCCTACCTCGTAGGCGCTGCACTGCTGGGTCCGGGGCCCAGGGCTGCCACGGTGGACTGGAGTGCAACGCCGCCGCGCTAGGCGCTGCACCATTGGGTGTGGCGCCGGCGTGGCGGGCGCTACACAAAAAGGTCAGGGGAGTGAAATAGTTTCGCACCCAGTTCATTCTGTGAAATGATTTCGTCCCGAGGTCAAAATTGTCAAATTTGCCGTGATAGCACCACATAAGGAAAAGTATAAGTAGGAAATTTTATTAGAGATTGACAAACATAGCATTATTCACTGATGCAACTCATGAAAGAATTAATAAGGGAAGAGAAGATTCACATATAGATATACTATCCTAGAAATCTTTTGTGATTGTGAGCCCTCATCAAAATATTATATACCAAAATTGTTGACGTTGGACAAGGGAGACAACTTAATGATTTATGTTTGTTTATATTCACATAGAAGTCATATTGTCATAGATCCTTTAACATGTGATGCTTGCCGCCTATCTTTGCTAGCCAAAAATTCTGCACTAAGTAGAGATACTACTTGTGCATCCAAAAACCCATAAACCCAAATCTTACTTTCAAGTGTCCACCATACCTACCTAGGGATTGAGCAAGATCCCTCAAGTAAGTTGTCATCGGTGCAAAAAGGTAATAAAATTGCTTCTGAAAGTGTGAGATCATTTAGTGTAAGAGAAAATTGAGCGTTGTACGAACTTGGATGACAAAGAATAAAAGCGACAGACTGCATAATAAAGGTTGTCATCTTTAGGGGCAATACAACATGACGTTCTCTTGCACTAAGGGATTGAGCATACAAACAAATAAGCGCATGGAAACCTCTGCTTCCCTCTGCAAAGGGCCTATCCTTTACTTTTATGCACTTACTTTTAAGCAAAGAGTCAAAGTTTTCCTTCTATTCCTTTTTATTTTTCTCCTTTGGTAAGCTTCATGTGCTGAGGAAAGTTCTAGGCACATATGTCCAGTTGAATATAGATAGCCTGAGTTATTATTGTTGACACCACCCTTGAGGTGAATATGTTGGGAGGCGAAACTATAAGCCCCTATCTTTCTATGTGTCCGGTTGAAACGTTTTGCTCATGGGTACGAGGTGAGTGTTAGAAATCATAGAAGACTATATGATAGTTGAGTATGTGGACTTTCCTAAAGGCTCCGACACGTGACCCTTCCTAAAAAGATGATGAATTGTAGTTGCAAAGTTGAATGAGAACACAGTTTGTTGGTTTCTAATAAATTTTTTGCTTTATACTTCGATTGTGTGATGAACTATTACTTATTCATGAGAAGTATATGATAAAAGTTCTATGATAAAATTCCTATGTTTAATTTTGTTGCTGTTATAATAATCAACATGATGCTTCTATGTCCGTATTTTGTTTTTATCGACACCTCTCTCTCAAAGCATGTGGACATGTTTTTCGATTTCGGTTTTCACTTGAGGACAAGCGAGGTCTATGCTTGGGGGAGTTGATACATC